>NC_137789.1:45858303-46060803 GCF_963383645.1 Muscardinus avellanarius | reverse complement strand
AAGACACAAACATAGGCAAACACAGAAACCAAAACCCTCTGGACTCGAAGTTCAAGGCTGACACGAGTTACTGCTGGCCTTGGGCAGCAAAGGAAGCCATCTGTCTACCTTCAGCAATGGGCTATATATTGGGGTTCATGTATTTCCTTCCAACAAACTAATAGCCAGTGCTTCCATTCTCAGTCCCTCTTCTCTCTCCATTTCTCTCCCCTTCGCCTTCCCTGCCTCTCCTTCTCACACCAAGTTAACTCCATTTCCAATTCTGGTGATTAGTAGAAGGAGCCTTGTAGACTATAGGAATTCTGTTATGATACTTGTCCTCAGAGTGCTTTAGCCTTCCAGTTCACTTGACTGCAGCCTCTCTGCATCCCTCACCTCACCTGGAACTGCCTAACCCAATGTGTTCCTTAGTTTCTTCTCCTGCAACCTCACAGCCACCTCCAGAGGCCAAGTCCCATCATCTTTTTTTAGAAATAAGCAGCTGCTTCCTTAGTGAGCTCCTAGCTACCCAGCCCTTTCCTACACACACACACACAAGCTGAGTCCCTATTTTATGTTAATCTCTTTCTTCAAAACTCTTAGTGGATCTATTCATTGGAATAAAGTCTCAGCTTTCCAACAAGAAATACAAAGCCTTTCTACTCTGTCTCAGACAACATATCCACCCTCATCTACAGCCATAATCCCTTCCCCAGCATCTTTATTTAAGCCTCAATACTGTACCAGCTTATCCTGGTTATTTTTATACTTTTATAAATGCATTGTAATTATACACCACAGTGAGATTAAAAGTAATACATTCACAAATGCGCACATCACTCACGTGGTTGCTTTCTCTCTAGAATGCCTTTCTCCTCGAGCCCATGATGAACTCCTGCTCATCCACCAAGATCTAGGTTCAATGGCACCTATTCCCGGATCCATTCACTCACTCGTGCATTCATTCCCTGACTCCTCCGGCCACGTGCTGGGCGCTGCCTATGCCCTAGTGATACAGTTGTTGGCAGAACCGGCACACAGGGCTCAAATGCCAGTGTGAGACCCAGACATCAGAGAACATCACACAAGACTGAAACTGCCATGTGTCTGAAAAGGAAAAGACATGCCTACAGCAAAAAGAGCAAAGGTCCTGTGCTGGGAAGGAGCAAGAAGGAGAGAATAGGAAAACATTAGGCTGGGGAAGGGGAGAAAGCTGCGGCAAGTGAGTGTGAGTGAAGCTGGTCGAGGCCAGCCCATGTGAGGCCTGGGCACCTCATATAAAATATTATTTCATTTTCTCAAAGTAAAATAATAAAACTTTATTTTGAGAATAGTGGGAAGATGTGGAAAGTTTTCAGCGGAAGGGTGACTGGGTCAGGTTTTCTTTCTGCAAAGATCTCTTTGCCTCTAGAGAATGGACATGAGAGCCTAGGTAGATCATCACTAAAGGGGGAATTACTTTTAATTCCTCTACCACACACCAACTGACAGTATGGAAGAGGCCCAAACTATTCCACATGGTACAGAAAACCATCTTAGAATTCTGTGCATGGCATGGATAATATACAGATGTGATAAACTCTGTACAGTAAAAATGAAGTCCTTCCTATAAATCATTTGGTAGACCAGAAGACCTCCATCCCAGCATCCTGGTGCACAGCTCACCCTAGATCCAGAATAATTTGACATGATATTAGAGACAGATTGTCATCTTGTTTTTATATTCTCTAAAACAAAAAAATCATATATTTTTTGCATTTAAGCATCAAAAAATCATAAATACTTCCCTCTGGGAACAAAAATGTTACATTGATCCTTTCTTAAATAAGGTTGTTGCAATATCATACTTAAAATTCCTAAATATCTGTATGTTTGACACTTATTCGCAAACATATTTTCTACTTGAGAATTTTGTTCTTTGTATTAATGCTTCAGTTATGTTACTATTAAAATACAAGCACACATAAACACACACACAAATAGCAGGAGTAAATATAAAGTACTTATGTCAGACTAATAACTGGAAACTTCAAACAGGCTATAGTATTTATAGCTCCTGCAACATTTCAAATCAGACCATGAGACCTTGAGTTGCCAATTGCTATGGGAAAGGAGTTGCCAGACAATAGAAAGAAGAAATATAGGTCTTGACTTGGAGGGAAAAGACATCAGATAAAAGAAAGAAAAAACTTGTGCATAGTTTTAAAGCAGGAGAGCAAGTCTTCACCCCACTTCCCCACTCCACTGCATCCCTGCTCCTGCTGGCATTCCAAAAAGGGTTTGAGCCTGTGCAGAGATATATAGAAATCCAACTAAGATTAAAAAAACAATTTTAAATGAGTAGTTTCCTACTTCTGGTCAAAATACGTACTTGAAGGAGGGGTACAAGAGCATTTTCTTGTGATGCTTGGGAAGAACATCTTCTTCTAGAAAGAGGAAGAGGAAGAGCTAGAGGTGGAGGAAGAGGAGACAGGGAAGAAGACTAGAATACTTTTCAACTGGAGAGTGGCAGACTTTGCAAACATATCTAGCCCCATGAACTTCAAGGAAACCATAGTGTGTGGGTGGTGTGTGCACAGAGACACAGGACAGGTGACCTGACCACCATCAGCAGCCATGAGCCACATTTGGAGACCTGCACATTTTATGTGGGCTCAAAGCAAAAGCAAGACAATGAGAACTCCTAAGAGCCTACCTGGGGAGGAATCCCCAAAGGAAAAGGAGAATGTAGCCACCTGCAACATGAGAGGAGGGGTGGTTGCCTTGCTTGTGTAGTCATCGGGGCAAAAGACAGATTTCAAGAACATCCGCAGAAGAGAAAATGGATGTGACTTCTTTCTGCCTTCAATATCATGAAAGTGATTTCTTCTCCCCTTAGCATGATCATGAAGGTAGATTACAAAAGAGAGAGAGAAGAAGAAGAAGAAGAAGAAGAAGAAGAAGAAGAAGAGGAGGAGGAGGAGGAGGAGGAGGAGGAGGAGGAGGAGGAGGAAGAGGAGGAGGAGGAGGAAGAGGAGGAGGAGGAGGAGGAGGAGATGTTAGGTAGGGAAAATAGTTGGCACAGTTGAGTATTGAACTCATTAAACTTTGAACTGGGCTATTTCCATCTTACAATCTTGACCAAGTAATTAGTGTACTGGACTCATTTAATTTCAAAGTCAGTTGAAGGTGCTGTGGTAGAATTTAAATCAGTCTAGAAGTAAAGCTATTTTTTTAGGACAAAAATGTATGCCCATACTGCTAATACCTTTTACAGGTATATATCACACCCTACAGGAGAGTATAGAAATTTCCTAGCACACAATTTATCACCTGACTACTTTGGAAGTGAGTGAATGAGATAGGGGCATGATAAAAAGAAATGTTTAAATGGACCGTTGTATAGAAGATATAAATGACAGGGTTTGGCTTGCCGAAAAGGGTCAAAGGGCATAAGAATGAGTGAAAACTTTGAAGCCTGTTGGGAAAAAAAAACTCCTTATATGACAGAAAACCAAAGGGGCTAACTAGATTTAATTCAAAGTATAGGAAAAAATATAATTGATGTATAGATGTAAGACATCCTCCTCTTAACTGACCCTTCAAGATCCATTTAAATTTTTCATAGGCTGGGGCAGAAGGATCACAGGTTCCTGGCCAGCCTCACCAACCGGAGAGGCCCTATTTACAAATAAAAAGTAGGGCTGAGGATATAGTTTAGGGGTAGAACACCTCTGAGTTCAATCCTCAGTATTACCAAAAAAAATATTTTTTTTGAGAAGCCAGATGTGTTGGTGCACGCTTGTAATCCCAGCATTTGGGAGGCTGAAACAGGAGGATCTCGGTTCATGGACAGCCTCAGCTACTTAGTGAGGCCCTTTGTGACTCAGTGAGACTCTGTTTCAAAATAAAGAATAAAAATAAAGCTTGGTGTAGCTCAGAGGTAGAATCCCCCTTGGTTCCATCCCAGTACTGAAAAAAATTTGTTATAATAAAAATGCCCTTTGATAGAATGATCTCAACTTAACCTGGCTGCAGCTGAAGCAAACAACTTTGCCTTTAAGCTCATTGGCACCAGGACTCCTTTCTTTCTATATTTTGAAGATGATAATAGGTACATCAACCATATTTAAACTATTCTTTTCAAAGCTCAGAAAAGAAAGGTGCAGTCTTCCCCCAACCACTCCAACCCATCCTGAGATAAGGAGAATGCAATAAACCAAAACCAAGGCTTCTCTTATTAAATTCTATGAAAGTCAGCCTTTGGTTAGTTATTTTAGGGCCAAAAACCAGCTAAGTGTCCCCTCCCACTTCTGCACCTTCTCTTACTCTGGCTTTGATTTTCTGGAAATCATCTGGGATCCACACTTCAGCTCAAATGGGGAGGAAGCATGAAAAAGAGGGAGGAGGCCATCCAACTGGGGTCAGAATCAAAGCATTCATATGGGAAAGCATCATCTGTGAGCCCAAGTGCTGCTCGGGAATGGCTCCTAAGGACAGCACAAAAACAGAAAACAATAAAGTGGCAGAGACCAGCCAGGCAGCAGGTGGCACAGGTGCAGAGAGATGGGCACTTCCAATATCAAGGTGAAATCGGTCACTTGGATGTCCTTTAGAAAAAGCTAACATGCTGCCTGAAAAGGCCCATGCAGCTCTCCAAGTGAGAAATACTCCTGAATTGTTATTATTTATCCAGGGTCCCAGGTGTACAGTGAGCTCTATAATAGGTAGCATGTGCCAAAACAAAGAGCAGAGCCCTTGCCCTGAAGAGTGCGCTGTCTAAAGGCACATTTGGGTACCGTTATATGCCACAAATCGGCAAAGCAGAAAATAAACACTGCACAGACAGACACAGAGGAATAGATCTTTGCTGAATATGTCAGAGCTTCTAGAAACAGGAGGGCTTTCAGAAGAGTTGTGGTTTTCGTTTCATGTTGTGTTGGATTCAGAAGAAAAATAGAGGGAGAGTTTGCTGTTCATAAAGATTTAAAGAGATTTTGACAGGCTAGCGCAATAGGCTAAATATTCCTCAATGACTTTAAATAAGATCTACAATGTAAAGATCTACATCTGGGTACAAAAACAAAAAGACAGTTCATGAGCCGGCTACAAGTCAATACCATTGATGCAGCATTGCGGTTGAACTCCCAAAACAATAAATTGACATCAGAATGAATTAATAAAGGAGAGTGTCTAGACTGAGAAAGAAGAGGTGGTGATTTGGTTCAGGGCAGCCTCTGCACAGCCTCTGAATCAGATAAGGCATCCAAGACCAGGTTACTGAGATGCTGTGTGTCACAGCAGTTACTGGACCAGGCTCTTATAGATCAGTTCTACACCTGCCAGTGGTGTGATCTTGGGAAAGTTGGAGAGAGATAGAGATAGAGACAGAGATAGAGATAGAGATAGAGATGAGAGAGGGGGGAGGGAGGGAGGGAGAGAGAGAGAGAAAGAGAGAGAGAGAGCGAGCACAGGGTAAAAGGATGATACATAGTCTATGGAAAAATCCTCAGTCCTAGCACAGTGGCATCAGTGAGCTCAGCGTGGACCTGAGCCTCTGAACTCCCCAAACCACTGCTTCCTCCACCACCAAAACCTAGATCCTATAACTTGGTCTCCCTCAGCCCCAGTTCTTGAGCTTCAATTCTGATGCCCTGTCTCAATTGCCTTCAGGCTGAGGAAGTGTGGCAAGGTGTTCTGTGACATGCCCCTCCCCAGGTCTTGTTTGTTCTTAAGTTTGGTATTGGCAAAAACTCTCCCTTATTTATGGTTCTGCAGAGTAAATAGAACTAAGACTTATGTTTCAACAATTTACATCATTGATTTCATGTGCTGTCTTGATTCATAATTGATTAACTACTAATCATTTTAAAAACATTCCTGTCTCCATGACTTTGAAACGGTGGAGTATAAACGGAAAGTTATGGTGTGGGAGACCTTGTATTCCATCACTCTAGCCTCTGCCTAGAATGGGCATCCTGCCTCATCCTCACAACTCTTCCTTCCAGGGCCTAAACTACTCATGTTTGTTGGCAGAACTGCCTGGATGATGCCCTATCCCTACACTACAATCACCTGTTGGAACGCTTCCCTCCTCTGATAATGTATTGACCAGGTTTCCCAGAGAAATGAATCAAAGAGAAATATAGAGATGATAGATGACAGATAATTTATCAGAAGAATTGGCTTATATAATTATTGAGGCTCAGAAGTCCCACATTCTTTCATCTGCAGGCTGGAGAAGCAGGAAATCTGGCAATATAATCCAGTCCAAGTCCAAAGGTTTGAGAATCAAGGTAACCTAAGCTAACAAGGACCAGAAGTATTGGTATCAGAAAGCAGAAGGTGGATATTCCAACCCAAGCAGAGAAGGAATTCAGGTTTCCTGCTTTTTTGTTCTGTTCAGATTGGATAGTGCCTACCACATTATTGAGGAAGAGCTTTTCTCACCCAAATGATTCTGTTGCTAATCTCATCCCAAAACACCCTCACAGGCACACCCAGACATAATACAGTATTAACTATCTACTCTTCCATTACTTAGCTCAGTCAAGTCGATATATAACATTAACTATCGCAGGTATCTCTCTTTCAACTCTCTTCCTGCACTGGGGCCTGAGATCCCCACTCTCACTGAGGCACAGAGCTTCCCTGAAAACTGAGCCTGACATGAGGTTAATTCTGCCAAAATCATAGATAGTCTACTCTTCCAACTCCCAAGTTGCCCAACTTCAGCTAGTCAAAAAGCTTGTATCTCCTTCAGTGGGCACTTGTCTGATTAACAAAGGCAGGCATTCCCAGGAAGACATCTCAATCTCATATCCTGGATTGCATGTGTGTTGTTACTGTCTATTGGCTACCACAGCAGGGAGAACAATGTATCATCAAAAGACAAACCTCAACTCTTAATTTCTCATTGGATGCCACACATTGATGCTATTGCTTTTAAAGGTCACTTCTGTTGGCAGAGGAGGACTCGTGGTTACATTCCCTGATTGGCTGTTGATGTTTTTCCCAGAGAATGCTTATGCCCTTGTAGCCAGCTGAGAGTTCTAGCAGCCTCCCTTATTCATGCAGTCTATGTGCTATCTTCTTCCTTTCCTGCTATTGGGTGACTTTTCACTTGGCCTTTTCTATAGTTCAGTCCCTAAGAATGTGCCATCTGGAAAAATGAAGAGTGAAACCCAATTTAAAAGGAAAAAACGTAAAGAAAGAGACCTTTCATCACCCTGAATTAGACCCAATTTTCCCACTTTGTCACCACCCTCACAGGAGCTGGCACACCCTTCAAAAGCCGTTCGTGTTTCTTTTAACTATGACAGAGAGGGATGAGACAAGAAAGAGGTAGAGAGGGAGGGAGAGAGAGAAAGAGAAAGAGGGAGCACCATCCAATGCATTATTTAGATTTGGCAAGATTGATGCCGTTGCTCATTAAGAAAACAGGCAATCTGCTTCTCATTCTCATTGGAGAAAATAAATCTGCACAGAGCCCAGCCAAATAATGTGTAGCAAATGATCAATGTTATCTGAGGGAGAAGATGATTGATCCTTTATTTCTTACACCCTCTCATGCATAATGCATAAAAGCTAGGATGTCCTCGGCTTGCCTCGGGATCTAGCAATGATGTGCCACATTACCATGCAGAACACTCATTCTGAATTTCTAGTGACAGTCTCCATATCCCTGAGCAAGTGGAAGCCAGGAATGCTTCAGAATTCAAGAGTCCCTGATAGCGGGATGATGGATTCTTGAATCCCTTCCAGGCCTTTTTACAAGCACATTCATGACTCATGGAAAGTCTCAGAAAGACTTCAGATCTCAATATCCCCTAATGCAAAACAAAATTGGGTAATATTGCCTTCTCTCAGAATATCCGTTAGAAAATTAGAAAAATGGGAATCTTTCAAGGAAACAAAAATGATGGCAATGGCTAGAGGAAAAATATTGTGTTTACTTTTCATTATAATGATTAACTTTCAGAGGACCAAAGTAATCATATGCGATCTGGGAAAAAGTTGGCTTTTCAAATGTTATGTCTTAAGTTGAGATCATTTTGTTGCTAATTCTCCATACTCATTAAATGTTAGTTATGTTGTTGGTGGTAGTGATGATAATGATGATTATAATAATAATAATGGCAACTAATATTTGTAAGCATATATTTGCTAGGATTTTAGTTAAGAACTATACGTATAGTATTTCACATAATGTGAGCAGATGCTTGGGGGATTTAATGAACTTGCCCACAGTTCAGGGCTACTAATTAATAAATTCTCAGAGTCAACACTATTAGCCCCTGTATACAGATGCTACTACCCTAGAGATGGGGTCAAAACAGGAGAATCAGAGTGCAAAGTGGAAGTGTCCATTTTCAACAACTGCAACTGGCTGGTAGAAAATTTTATAAATGAACAAAAGTTGAAAACAACTGATGAGTTTTTGCCCTTACTTTGAGCCAGTCACCCGTGCTAGATTCTTTACATAAACGTTAACAATAAGAAGGAGGATAATTAAAATGTTAACCAAATGATAGAGTAGGCAATATCTCCCTGTGCTGGTTATTAAGCAATTGTTCCTCAGCTTCAAATCCCCCTTCTCTGCTCTGTTCAGGTGATGCACGGGCTGGTATCCTGCAGACCACTTTTCAGCCTTGCCTGCTGCTCCCTGTAAAAGTCTGCCAATAGTAGGTACCAAAAAGAGACCACAGGCTGGAGGAGTAAGAGGAATTTGATCCTTCTTATTTCCTGTTCTTGTCTGCATCATCTAAACAGCACCTTTTAGCTCCTTCAGCAAAAGTTTGTTCCAGCTTTCTGTAGCAGTTTTCATTCCAGTAGCAACAGTGATTTGAGTATACAGTTTTTCTAACACTCACAGACCCAACCTTGCTGTGCTGCCCCTTTACACCAGCCCAGTCAACGAGTACATCCTCCTCAGAGGTCGGTTCCCAGCTCTGGAGGGTCCCTAATCTAAGTTTTAATCATTCCAACTTTTTCCTTTTGTTTCTACACTAAGAAAGTGATAGATGGTTCAGGTATTATCAGCCTCTCTCAAACACCTATTAGAGATATTTGTTTTTTATATTTTTATTTCTCCCAACATGGTCATCAATTCCTACTATTAAATTCTCTCTGTTGACATCACATAGTGGTTACTATCTCCTGACTGAAATCTATGTGATACAACCTCCAATTCAGTGATGAGGCTAAGGTGCTCACTTTCACTACCGAGTCAAGTAGAGGCATTGAGGTAGAGTGCCTCCTGAGCTCTATTTGGTTATCAATCACATGCTCTTCCTTATGCCTCAGATGTCTCCTCAGACAAGGCAATAGCATCTACTTTGCCTATGATGAATAAAAGGACACACAGAGATGCACAAAATCATAAAAACAAAAGCCTAATAAATATCAAACATTAGGTAAAATTGTGGAATTGCACACACACTAACATTTCTTTTTGATATTTTATTAGTAATAATAATGTCTTTCATGTTTACCTGATGGTCAAAATGGGTCCATTGCACTGAAATGCCTTGTTCAATGGCAGTCTGCTTCTATGTTTAGTGTAATGTAAATACCTTTAAGAGTTCAAGAATATATCATGGCAAACTTCTACCTGGGAATGTTCAAATTTTCCTAAGAAACTGAGCAGAGCATAAGAAATGACATAACTTAAGCTATCATGTTCATAATTTAAAAAAAGAATAGGAAACACTGACAAGATTGTGACAACTTTCTGTTCTTGTCGGCATCATCTAAACAGCACCTCTCAGCCCCTTCAGTAAACACCTCAACCTCTCTTAAACACCTATTATAGGTATTTGTTTTTTATATTTTTATTTCTCCCATACATGGTCATCAATTCCTACTATTAATTCTCTCTGTTGACATCACATAGTGGTTGCTGTCTCCTGATCTATTTGGGCTCACACTTTGGGGGGGTTCTGTCCATGACCTATAGCAAAGAAGCATGCTATGGCAGGAGTGCATGCAAACAAAACCACTCACCTCATGGCCAGGAAGCAAAAGAAAATGAGGATGCGGCCAGGATCCCACCAATCTTTCAAGGTCATGTCCCCAGAGACCTAAAGACCTTTCTCTAGGCCCCAGATCTTAAAGGTTTCACCACCTCCCAATAACACCACCCTGAAGACCAGGCCTTGGACACATGGGCCTTGGGAAACACTTTTCCAAACCATTACAGATCACAGTAGATTTGTCACTTGTAAGGATCATGCCTGTAAGTAACAGAGATATCCAGAGACCAAGAAAGAATAGGATCAAAATATCCTACTTATTATGCATACATCCCTCATTTAGCCCTTCCCCAATTCCCATCCCATTTCCTCCCCCTCCCTCCTTTGCATGTTTGGCTTAGTGAATGACTTTGATATGTTTGTGAGTACACACCATTTTGTACTCCATTAAGATGTATGACTACAATATACCAATAAAATTTTTTTAAAAGACTTATTGTGCATCCTGATACAGGCAGATGCCTCAGACTCACTAGACTAATGGGACAATTGTAAATTAAAATTACATCAACACTGTGAGACTTAAGTGATTGATGAATTTAAAGATGTAAAAAATGGTAATGCAGAATCTATACTGACCAGAAGCCAAGAAGTCAGAATCTACTCTTAGAAAAGAATATGAAGGCCTCCTAGACATTCTAGGCCATCATATATAATAAGATAATTTAAGTTTATTTTAGAAAATGAGTTCAGAAATGTTTACAAGACTCACGTTAAGTTAATAGCATATAAAATTAAAGTAGAAGTTTTTATGTGACCTCAAGTACACACATACATACAACATATACACATAATTTCTTTCTCCTTCTTCAGAAAGCATAGCTCCTTTCCAATTACTGGTGCAAGATATTAATATTTCTTCAATGTGTTAAAAGTTTAAATACAATAGGAGAGACCATCTTTTCTTATTTTAGTTGCAAATTCACCCAGAGACTATATTGCACCAAGCCATATTGCATCTATGACACCTGACAAATGCATTCATTTTCCAGAAAATCCTAACAGAATACATGGGACAAAATAAATACTTTCACCAATGCTGTGGTCTAAAGCACGGTGAGATATAGAGGTGGACTGAAGAGAAAAATAGTCGCCTTCCTTGCTTATAATGATTCATTCTAAATAAGTGCCCTTGGCAGCACCTGTCCCAATGTCACACATCCAATAGATACCTAATAAATACAGGTTGCCTCTGGTAACACTGACAGAACACAAAGGCATTATAATGAATAGTAGGTGATAAAAATGTATATATAGGTATAGCTCAGGAGTAGTTGTGTCTTTATACAGCAGCTTAGAACAATAAAGCCTGTGATTATGGTATAGACAGATAACATAAAATGTGAACACTTTAAGTCCCTTGCATTATGTCACCCCAGGAAAATGGAGCTGGGATGAGAGCATAGGGTTCCACTTAGCTGCATAAAAGAAGTTTCTGCTCATTGGAGACTGCTCAGGCATCCACACCTATGATTTGCAGGAAAGGTCAAGACACAACCACACTCTGACACTGAAGGTAGGAAAAGTCGGCGCATAAGGGGTTGTGTAAATGTGTTGTGCGCAAACCTAGGAACCCATGAAGCCCAACAGCTGAGTTTGAGAAAGAAAGGAATAAAAGATGTGACCTAATATAGACTGTTTGTGAAAGCATGTAGAAAGAAGAGATGTCCACCGAACAGAGGCACCGAGGCCCTGGAATGTCTGGCGTGAGCAGCTAATCTCCCTCTGCACCTATACCGCAGCCCTGTCAGCCTCCTCCTCAGAAGAGTGTTTACCTTACAGTGTATCATTAAGTAATTTTCCTATTTATACCTACATTTAATCTCTCCAGTCATAAGTAAAATCATGAGTGGAACCATGTCCTATTATTATAAACTAACAGTTATTGTGGAACATACTCAATTCCAGGCCCTGCAAAAGAGCTTTACCTGGATCATTTCACCTGTCACAATAATTCTGTGAGCTAAGTGTTGCTTTCTTCATTTTACACTGGAAGACATCAGAGCCTGAGTTATTTAAGACAGAGCCGAACCCAAGTGCAACAAGTGCTCATTCGTTGGATCAAGCCGCGTACTCGAGTGGCTGGGAAGCCTTTGCCATCTGCTAACCTCAGAGTAGAATCAAGCCTCTCTGCATCCTATTATTGTACGCAGAAGCTCTTGGATGCTGTCCTGACAGATCATCTCAGTGAGCTCTTGTTCTCGGCCCATAAAAGCTCTATAATGAACAAGATATTTGCTTCATCTTCATACATTTTCCATTTACTTCTGCACTGTTGATTGGCAGGTTGGATTAGCAGTGAGAACAGAGTTGTTCGAGAAAAGTCAAAGACTGAACTCTCAGGACCATGATGCCCTAAATGTCTTAAACTTGGAAGGCAATGGAAGTTAATAAGACATTTTGTGAGGCTCAGATCTGCCACCTGACACCTACGCCATTTATACTCAAACACACATCAATATATACCCACAAATGTCATTGCTCTCACATGTCAGAGCTCTCAAGCAGAGAAGCCAGAGATGTCACACAGCACCCTCTTTGGAGCCCCACAAATGTTTCCCGTGGGAACAATTACAGCCTGCGTTCACCCAAGCTGGGTAGGCTGACCCATCTCCTCAGTTCTTCATTAAGCAACAGCTGTACCTCTCACCCTCTTGGTGTAGTGAAGTAAGAGATAGGACCTCACACCATCTGATAACAGCTGTTTTTACCATTCCTTCTTCAATCTATGAGAACTCCAAGGAAAACTCCCAACTGTGAAGTAAGGATGATTGGAAACACTCTGAGTTCCAGATTAAAAGCAAGAAAATTGCACTGAACCTCAGAGAAATTTTTTTCCTCCGCTTCACACAGAGACCCCCCACCATCATTGACTCCTTGATTAAATTGTTAAAGTTTAATGAATTATTATCATGTTCCTGTAAAAAAAAAAAACATAACTTAGGACTGTGTTTGTTTTTAACTAAAACCTCTGAGTACTGACTGGGAATTTTTTCCACTAATGATGCTGATTTTTTTTAAACATAAATTTTATCTACATAGAAACACCCTCCATGCACAACGCCTAATCATTGCCTTCCTCAGGTGTGCCTCTCTTAGGTAGATTGCAGACAAGCAATATTGCATTTCATCTTCACATCAGCAATTGTTACATCAAAGAGAAAAGACAGAGACTTAACTAAATGAATGGAACAGAGAAAGCCAAGAGGATAAGGAGAGACAGCTTTCATTTGCACATTTATATAACTCAGAAATCCACTGAAAGTATAGAAGAAATGAAATCTGAAACTTGTTTACCCATTTTTTTTCATTTGTTAGACACTTCAATTTTAAAAAGGTAAGGGATAAATAGGAGGCTGGAGAAGAATATATGGTGAATTATTCATTCTATCTGGGCCGCTCCAGGTCACCAGACAGGAGACTTCTTATAATCTTGCACATAATAGAGATCTGGGATGACAGAGCTCTGTTAAATCAACTCATACTGCATCCAATTCTTCAGAACACGGTGCTTATAAGGCACCGGTAGACCCAGGAGAGAAACCCAGGAGACGAATTGTCAGGTATCACAAAAAGCAGGTCAGACTAGAAGGCTGTTTTTTTTTTTTTTTAAAGCAATTTGTCCAGAAGGCCAGACAAAGGGAAACTATTGCACAAGATTTCTGCTCTTCCTCTGACTTCATGTAACCATTATTAAGATGACCATAATAATAGGCTACATGGCACATCTTTAGGGTTGAGAGAAAATGGAAAATATATAGCCTGTGATTGGCTTTTTAGAACATTTTGAATGATTACAAAGATAACTTGTGTGTATAGAGAAAATTTTGGATAATACACATAAAAGGGTCTCCCAGCTCAGAAATAAAAACAGTCATTGACATTGGGTATAAATCCCTTGTTCTGTTTTATGTGGAAATATATGTGTTTGATGGTGATAATAAATCTAAAACATATATAATATATATAATTCTCCATAAAATTGGATATATTTTCCCCAAATTGGATTTACAGTAGAAGCACTGTTTATAACATGCTTTTCTCCAACTGACTATTCCTGAGTATTTTAATTACAATGTTATAATGTTCTAGATTTATTATCATCAAAAATATGTTAGTCAGGTGTGGTGATGCACACCCCTCTGACCTCAGTACACGGAAGGCTAAACAGGAGAATCCCGGGTTACAGACCAGCCTCAGCAGCTTAGCAAGATTCTCAGCAATCTAACAAGACCCTGTTTCAAAACAAATTATATATACATTTAAAGGGCTCTGGGAACTGGATGTGGTGGCACACGCTTGTAATCCCAGTACTTGGGAGGCTAAGGCAGGAGGATCACAGGTTTGTGGCCAGACTCAGCTACTTAGTGAGGCCCTCTGCAACTTAATGAGATCCTGTTTCAAAATAAAGAATAAAAAATGGGACTGGGGGTGCAGCTCAGAGATAGAATGTCCCTGGATTCCATCCCCAGTACCACAAAAATATGCATGTATATGTGGGCATGTATACAAATGTATATGTTAAGCACCAATATGCATGTTATAGATTGAATTTTTTAAAGCTTAAAAATTTATATAGGATCAAGCAATTTACAGAGATTCAAAGGATGTATATTTAATCTTAGTTTGTAATATACATGGGAATCATGGACTTGTCTGATAAAAGAAAACAAGTTATATAGCCTCTCTAAGATTTGGGTTCCTCGTGTCTAAAATTCACTGCTAGTACTGTAGGCCCCTCATCCTGTATAATTCAGTACTGAAATTTCCTTTATAAGCAAAAAAATCACTTAAAAAGAGGATCCCAAGAGATACAAACATACCTTTAACATTTTACAGTAACGTAAAACATGTAAATGAACATTCACCAAGCTTTTGAAATAGTGTGAAGGCTTTTTTTCCCCTGGGTTTTGTTTTGTTGTTGTTGTTTTGTAAGAATTTCCTAGAGGCTGGAGTGTAGAAGAGTGTATATATAGCATGAGTGAGATTCTGGGTTCAATTCCTGGCACCAAAGAAAATTTTTTAAAAAGGAATCTTCTTATAGTCGCAGGGTCATCTTTTTTGTATAAACCATATTCATACTTTTTCTACAATTTCCAGTTTTATTTCCTTTTAAGAGGAACAAGAACAAGGAATAGAGACATTTGTGAAACAATCTAAGAGCCTCATCCTTGTAGATTTTCTTAATCCCCCCCCCACACACACATTAAATTTAAGAGCAACTTGTTTAGTGACTTTCCTTATTGAGACTTTCTAAACATTCAACTTAGTTTTCACAAACGCAATTCCTCTTTCTTTCCTATCCATATATCCTCATCTTACACAATATTTAATGACTTCATTCATTTTCAAAAACAAACACATCTGAAAAACATGTTCAAGAACAAACTCCACTGAGCCTTCAGAGCATGCGCCTCAGCCGAGGGTGGCAGAAGAGCTCAGTGTGCCACAGAAGAGAGTAACCTGCCAGCCTGGAGCACCCAGCGTGCAGTGAATACTAATCAACACGTTCCAGGGGATGGAAAGCTTCAGAGAAGACAGCCATGGGCTAAGTGCACAAGGTTGATATAAATATTAATTGTGGCAGTGCATACAAAATTCTCGGCACAATGTTAGGCTCTTGATAAGAATTACCTAACAGAGAGAGAGGAGAAAATAAGAAAGAAAATAAGAAAGATTCTTCTGCTGCTTCCACATGATCATTAGAATCTAGTCAAGGGAGAGCGTAGGTACTGAGGTTGTCTGTGAAGAGGAGGCTCTCATAGAAGTCAGGTACAACACACAGAATGTACTCTCCAGAACACAAGTTGTTAACAATGACAAGTTACCAGAGGATGCTGGATCCCAGAGTCAATGTGGATCCCACATTGACTTAGAAGTTGTAAAAACATCTAATCGAACAGGAACTATTCAGTACAAGGGAACTGGCTCCGGGTCTTAAATACTGGGATATCCTTTTAAGCCCAAACTATCTGTTTCATTCTCTTTGGAATTTTTTGGGTCTATATTTGCAAATGGCTCTTTAATGTGGTTGTTTCCACTTGAAATAATGAATCACCCATGGAGACATAACTTGGAAGAAACTATGAACTTGCATCATCCTGGTTTTTGTTCCATTTTGTCATCGTCTGTCTCTATCCTAGAAAATTCATCTCTCACCACCAGCCTAAGCACAGCTATGCTCTTTTAAAGTTTTCCTGGGGTAAAGGAGAAGTGGGAAGGGAGCCAGGGAAAAGCTAACCAAGTGATATGTGCATGTATGTCACTATCACCACAAACTACACTATGATGTAAGACTATAATGCACTAATAAAAATACAAAATAAATAAATAAAAATTTTCCATGTAGCAGAAAGGATGATATTTAACACTGGGTTTCAGTGATTGAGCTGCAGTTTGAGAACATAGGCTCTAGTCAAAATTCAGCCAAGACAAAGCAGAGAGAATCCAAATGTTGAGAGCTTGTTGTCAGGCTGGAATCAGATCTGTAAAGATGAAGGTCTGGTATAAATTAGGTGCAAGAACAGAGAAAATATTATCCAGAAATGCAAGAGTGAGAAGAAAGATATTAAATTCCTACAAAATACAGCACTAGCAGAGTGGACACTAACAATCAGTAGATGAAATATCAATAATGTTTATAAATAAGAATGATTTGAAAAACTCAGTCAAATCCTTGACAGCAAAAGTTGAAGCTATTTTTTGCAGATAATCAATATCAAGAAGATTGATAATAAATATGAATTAGGGGAGTCTTAGAACTAGGCCTTCAAATAAAATATAATCAAAGAGCATTTTACTATGAAATGTCTATACGTAGCAGTAGAAAGAATAAGAAAAGAGAATTTTTCTTATATAACAACTTGAAGCAAATATCAACTGGGTCTCAGGCCAAATTTGTGTCATGTCAATTTTGTTCTGTTCCCGGAGGCCAGGCACAGAGAGCTGATGACCTGGAGACCAGGTTGGAAAGAAGAATTCTTTATTTCTGCCAGCGGAGCCCAGAGTACCAACGTCCTAACTTTGAGCCCCAAATAACCTCAACATACAGACTGTATAGCCTCAGGACAATGAGGCAGGCCTTGATTGGCTCAACAGGTACAAAAGCTTGGCTTAGTTTCTTTTTCTTTGCTTCAGCCTGATTCCCTCTAACTGCTCCCTCAAGGAAGACAGCCTGATTAAAGGAAATGATTTCTACATGGAGAAAATGTTGGCGCCACCTTAGGCTCCTACCTTGGTTCAACTTTCTTAGGGCGACAGCCAACTTGGATAACCTGTGAAAAAGTTATGGACCACAAAGTATTTTTGCAACATCTTGTTAAGCTAGGTGTATTTACAATTCAGCCTAGAAATCCCTTTCTTGGGCACTTATATCAAAGAAATCAACACTTTAGATGCACACTAAAACCTGCAAACTAATATGCATAAAGGATTTATTCAAATTATCCTCAAACTGGAAACACCTTAGATGTTCTTCAGTAAGTAAATGACTGAAAAAATGGAAAGACTCCTGCTGCAGAATATCATTCTTCAATAAAAGGATTGATACACATAATAATGTGGATGAACCTATAGAGACCTATACTGGTTGGGATAAAAGTAAATCACAGAAGATTACAAACCATATAATTGCATTTAAATAACATCTTTAAAGACCAGAGTAATGGTTATTATGAATTAGGGTTATCAGGGAGGAAGGTGGATATGTCTATAAAAAGGCTAATAGAAAGGATCCATGTGGTTATGGGATAGTTTTGCATCTTGACTATGGTGGTAGTTACAGAAATCTTCCTGTGACGAAATTGCAAAGAATTATTCGTATGTGCACACACATACACATGTATATAAAACTGGTAAAACCTCAAAAATCTCTGTGATGGTTCCAATGTCAGTGTCCCAGGTTTGATATTATACTATAGTTATGTGAGATGTTATCAGTGGGAGAAATACAGGACCTTTATTTGTGGGGGGATTGGCAATTTCTTGTGTATCTATAATAATTTCAAAATACGTTTTCATTTAAATTTTTTTTCAGTACTGGGGTTAGAACCCAGGGGCACTCTACCTCCAAGCTACACCCCTAATCCTATATTTTTAGTCTTTATATTTTTTGAAACAGGGTCTCACTGAGTTGTGAGGGGCCTCGCTATGTCCGTGAACCGCGCGCAATCCTGAATCTGCCTCCCAAATGCTGGGAAGTGTTGTACCACCACACCCGGCTAATTCCTTTTTTATTGGAGCATTGTAGTCATACATCTAAATGGAGTACAAAATGGTAGGGACATACATGCACACATCATTCATTTAGCTATTCTTAAATCCCCCCTATTCCCTTCCCCCTCCTTTGTTCCCATGTTTGGCTTAGTGATTGACTTTGATATGTTTGTGAATGTACATCACATACATTTTTATAAAATAATTTTTATTTATTTTTATTTATTCTTCTTTTTTGAATTTTTTATTGGTACACTAGTGTTTCACATCATCATGTGAATCATACTGACAATGGCATACATTCACACAGTACTCAGTGCCCTCCCCTCCCCACTTCCCCTCCCCCTTCCCAACAATGAGTGTCCAGGTTGACCATGCTGCATTCACACTTATACACATATTTGAATGTAGCCTCTCTATTAATCAACCTCAGTCTTCTTCTCCTACCCTTTCTTCCTAGCTTTGCTGAGGTTTCCCTTCCAGTATCTGGAGTCCCATACATTTTTAAAAGGTAGGTCAGTACATATATACTGATATGGAGACATGTACTTATTAAGGTCAGTTGTCAAATAAAATTCTGATACGATCCCCTATGAGAAGGGAATTAAAGATGTAAACAATGAAAAGTAAAGAAAGACAAGTCGCACTTTTTACTTGATATGCTTCTGTGCTATTGAATGGTTTTTACTCAATATTCTTCTGTAGTTTGAATTTTTATAGTATATACAAACATACTACTTTTATCATTTAGAAAGGCAAATGAGAATAGAATAGTAAGAAATTATTTTTAAATATCTGTAGACCCCCCAAAAAATTATATCCAATTCCATACACAGTTTTAGAAATCTCACGGACTCTGAAGCTCCACTATGATCTTTCAAAGGGTGTGTATCCCCTGACTAGGATCCCCTGCTTAAAAAACTGGATGTCTACATGAGTGGAGAGCAGTAGGGTCAGGGGACCTATGAAAGATACTCTGTAATCGCCCTGGGCTCTGTTTGCTGTGATGCTCAGCTGCCCTCGAGAGAAAAATAAAGAGTCATCCCATTGTTTCTTTGGAAGTGACTAGATGGAGAACTCTGTGTTGCAACTTTAGGAACCACACCAAGGGTGAGCATAACAAACATGAAGGAATATATTAACATAGAAATGACTTACTGCTAAGAGTACTTATGACAACATGAGGAAATAAGATGGTTCTTCAAGCATTTGTTTACTAGCCATATTCCAAGCAATATGCTAGACACTGGAAATGAGGCATTAGGAAAAAAAGACAGGCTTGTTTCCTACCCAGAAACTACTGGACACCTACAGACATGGGAATGTTTTTGGCTTGCTTACTGCAAAGTGTTTCATCTGGTTGAAAATCTTCAGTGTAGGAACTACACATGTAAATATATATGTAAGAATTATAGAACCAGAGTCAATGTCTTATTATATAAAACCTTAATAGAAGTACAGCAAGCAAATATAGGAAGAAATACCGGACATATACATTTTATTATTTTGTCTGATATATACATGTTATATATGTTATATATATGCACACATTCATATTAAGCTACTAAATAGGTTATACTAGATCCTTTTCAGACAATCATTGGTTTTATTCTTCTGAGCCAAACAAGGCAAAAAGTTAAATAATTCAATAACCCAGCCAAATAATATCGTTATAATTTTTTTTTTTTTTTGCAGGTCTGGGGATGGAACCCAGGGGCATTCGACCTCTGAGCTACAACCCCTGACCTATTTTTTATTCTTTATTGTGAAACCGGATCTCACTGAGTTGCAGAGGGCCTAACTAAGTAGCTGAGGCTGTCTGCGAACCGAGATCCTTCGGGCTCAGCCTCCCGAATGCTGGGATTACAAGCATGAGCCACCACGCCCGGCTGATATCTTGTTATAATTTTTAATGGTTGGTTTGTTAATAACTGTAATAGTACATTAATATCACTAATAGAAACAAGTCTTAAGAGAATATTCACGAAATATTAAAAATATTAAAGTTGAGAATCAGGATGGCATAGAACACATGTGAATAATGATACTGATCCTATGGTCAGACTGGCTAGATTGGATCCTTAATCAGCCACTAAGAGCCACATGACCAAAGGAATTACCTAATTCTGGTGGCTGTTTTCTCATCTACAGAACAATGCAGTATAGAATTGAAATAAAGGCCAAAGGAATTGGTGTTCTAGAAAGTTCTTGTCAAAGCTTTTGGCAAATAAACAACAGTATACATAGAGAGAAACAGTAGGAGCAACAGTATATATAGAAAAAAGAGATTTATTATGAGGAATTGGCTTATGTGATGATGGAGACTTGATACGTCCCACGCACTGCCATCTGCAAGCTTGGAGACCCAGGAAACCTGATGGCGAATTCAGTCCACGTTGGAAGTTTTCAGTGCCAGGAAGCTAATAGTGTAGGTTCCAGTTCAAAGACAGGGAAAGACTGATGTCATAGATCAAGTGCTCGGGCAGAAAAAGAGAATACATCTTTCTTACACCCTTTAGTTATATTCAGCTATCAAATAACTCATGCCAAACTCTTAGTTTCAATGTTCTGACTAAACAGACTGCACGATGCTCCTCCACACTGAGGAGGGCCATGTAATCTACTTATTTCACTACTAATCTCTTCCTATAAATACTTTCAAATACTAACCTCTTCCAGAAACAGCCTCACAGAAACACTCATGAATACTTGGAATTTCAAGGTCCAGTCAAGTAGACCTATGAAATTAACCATGACCTATTTGTTGGACTAAAAACTAACTCAAGGGATGTTCAAGGGAAACAGATTTCTAGAGGAGGAGTTATTTGAATGGATAGGGGTCTACCCGGGTTGTGATATGGAGGGTCACTCTCTTAGGTCAAATCCAGGCAATGGCCAAAGCAGGAAGGTGAGAGCAGGTTTATGGAAAAGTGGTCAAGCCCGTTTCGCTACAGCCCCGCAGTTGTGCCTCAAGAAAATAGACACTGAGCTAACAGGGTAGATTACAGGCTCAGCAAATAAGACTCTGCCTGCCAACTCAGAGTTGAGGTTTCACTTGACAAGCAATGTCACACCCCCGATTTTAAGCAAAAGAGAACCCTGATCAGGGATATGCCTAGAGAAAGTCAACCTATCTTGTGATTTTGATGAGGAGATGGGAAAACCAGTTACAAAACTATTGTGTAAGAAAATACCAGGGGAGGGTCGTAAAGGCCAAGAAGAAACTATAATAGTGAAAATTAATGAGACAGGAATGAGCAATAATTAAGTAAAAAGACTGGAGAAATTACAGGTTATTTAAAGATAAAGAAAGTTATGGAAATAAATCCAGGAAATTGCTATATACCAAACATACTGAGCTCTTCCTCCTAAGTGCTCACATTTGATACACCAAACAATCATATAGCTGTGAAAAACAGTTAAATTATTTCTTTGTTTACTCAATAAGAAACGGAGGCTCAGAAAAGGGAAATTATTTCCCTGGATCACGTGGCCAGTTAGAATCACAAGCAAGATTTGAACCCAAAGCTTCCTGATCTGGAGCTCGTGCTCACTGCACTAGACCACCCCAGTGGTGGTGGGAGATGCCAGCTCTGTCTTGGGATATGTCAGATGGACTCAAGGGGCAGTTGGGAAGGCATGACAAAGTCGGAGAGGAAAATGGGGGGCCGGAGAATGGAATTCCAAAGCTTCCTGGAGGCTTCCTAAGGATTAGTGAAGTCACTGAAGTGAATAATCAATAACAGATCATTTATAATTATTAACTAGCACATTCGTGTGCGGGGGTGTAATCGTGTCTGTCTGAAGAGCCAGCACAGCAGTTCTAAAGGGATTCACAAACAGAAGAAAGCTGCTCTTCTCTCCAGTAAGCAATATTTTAGTGGCAAAACACCCTGTGAATGGTTTGTGAGTACAAAGCAGCAAGCATGTGAATAGCTTTTTACAATATCACGTTCTCCCCTTCCACTTGGGAAGGAAGCACAATGCTTCCATAAGCAAATACGAACGGAGCACAGATGCAAGCGCCGCTGTCAGCGTAAATGCTGTCCCGCACCGAAAAAGAAAAGAAAAGAAAAGAAAAAATACCAACGTACCACGCCGGCATAAAACGTATGTTTTTATGAATCACTGCCATTACAGCAACCTCACACTGAAAATGTGTGTCTTACATGTGAATGAGTCTTTGTAGAGAGTTTCTCTAGGACCCATAATTTATACTTGTCCATGTATCATCTTCAAACAGGGCTTTGCTTCCTAGATTGCTCAAATGGCAGCCTGTATCCCGTATGGCTGAAGTTCGAAAATATAGCTTAATTGTAATCCAAAGGGGGGGAAAAAAAAACAGCCTGATGTCTCCATTGCTGTAAAGCACGTACACATCCATCCACAGATTCAACATTAATATTTCCACTTCTTATCAACAGCAATTTTCCAGAGCCGACAAATACATTCCACTACACAATTTTATGCTTTGTAAAAGGTGACCTATACTTTTCTTTTCAAATGCAGTTTCCTTAATGAAAATATTGTAATGTCAGTCCATGCAAAGCAAATGCATATTAATATGCGTTTACATCTGTCTCATATTAATATTCATGCCTGAATCCACATCCCTACACAAAGCCAATTTTCTGACCATCTGTGTGATGGCTGGTGGATGCAATGAATAAATTTTATTTGTGAGGGGAGTGATAAATCATGTATCTTCAGTTTTTCACCCACAATCTTTCCTCTTAGGTGCAAAAATGTTTTCATCGTGGCTTGGAATATTTAAGTAAATGAAAAGGATTAACCCTTTAGCATTCCAGCACAATCTGGCAGTTTTATAAGGGCCATGTAAATGCAATCTCAACAACTTTAACCAAAAATGAAGAACAGGAACTATGGATTTTCTCACTTATATTTGACTTGCCAGCTCCCATGTGAGTTCCAATCTCACGATAATTTTCTGTGTTGTTTCAAATGTGCTCTAGCTGTGTTCTGTACATTTCATGCATGAAAACAAGTCCTCTGCAGAAAGAATATACTCCTGCAAAAACTCCTGATGGTCATCAAGTGCCTGATATGAAGTGTAGCCATATGCAAACAGGATTCAAACATAAAAGGAGACTCTAAACAAAGAAAGATTGCCAGTATTTAAATAATGATATTGGTCCTTTCAGTTTTACCCAAGCGAAGTATTAAGATTTTACCAGTAACCACTTGTTTTAAATGTGGTGATCTGTTGGGGAATATGGCATACAAATCTTAGAAATAATCGTCTTTCAGGATAAGAGACAAATGCAATTAATTAAACTGGCTAACAGCACCCAAAAGGAAGAATTAAACCAAAAAAGCAGTAATATTATGGTAGGGAATGCCCGAAAACTATTGCACACGGAAGACAGAAGTATGATCTGATGGCTTGAATAATGAAAACGGTGTCAGGTGGTTTAAGATGGTTTCTTTCCCTCTTCCAGGAGTGATTTCTATGAATTCTAGGTGATTGGGCTCCTAGATTGAATCCAAACCTCAAGTTTCAATTTGATTCAGTTTACCTTTTCTGAGTTAGACAAGGCTCTTCTAAGGTCACTAAAAATGCTCACAGTTACAAATAGCACAAACCATAACTTTCAGGTCAAAGCAGAAATAAATTGGAACTTATTGTTCTCACTTACAGGCTGCTGGAAGTTTCTACTCCTGCTGTAATGACACTGAACTGAGTGACAAGGTCAAATGGGAACTCTCAGAGCTATCAATCCACTGGAGATACAGCCCCAGTTAGCAAATGGATATTCATATCATAAATGTACCTGGGTCAAAGAAATTTTGTCTCAAATAAGCAACAGTTTCTTATTGAACACCTGCTACTTGCCATGTACCTTGTAGAGGAGATCAAAGCTTACCACCTAGCTAGCCTTAAAGACAAATCTTACCACAAGAAGATTCTCAACCATTAAGCTGATGTGTGATAAATACCAACTAACTGAAATGAATTTAAAACAGAGAGAGATTCCCACAGTCCCAGGTAATCAAGAAACCTCTCTAAGAGAGAATTATAAGATCAATCTTGAAAACTGAAAGGGTTCCGATGATGGGAGAAGTCACACCAATGGGGAGAGAAAAGCTTTACAAAGACTCAGAGCAGAATTATCCAGTGGAAGGA
Source organism: Muscardinus avellanarius (assembly GCF_963383645.1). Classification (NCBI taxonomy): domain Eukaryota; kingdom Metazoa; phylum Chordata; class Mammalia; order Rodentia; family Gliridae; genus Muscardinus; species Muscardinus avellanarius. Next base: position 46,036,452 of record NC_137789.1, on the reverse strand, counting down.
AAGAAGAGTAATGAGGGATGTTGTGAGTAGATCACTCTGGCTGCAGCTAGGAATTAATATCTAAAACTCTAGGAGCCAGGGTAAATTATTTGAAGTAATACACATGTAGGCATTAAGTAACATTTGCTTACAAAGTCAGAAAAACAGTCCCTTAGTAACTATGTTCATTCTCTTTAATTGCTTCAAGAAAACAGTCTTAGTTGGTGCCACTGTATCCTTTTTTTTTTATTGGTGCACTGTATTCATACATCATAGTGGAATACAAACTTTTGTAGACATACATGCACACATCGCCCAGTCAGGCCCCACCCGATCCCCACCCCATTCTCTCCCCATCCCTCCTTCCCATGCTTGGCTTAGTGTTTGACATCTAGTATTATAGAAATTTATCCAAAATTAAAAATGATAATTTCACATAACAGTTTCATTTGTCTGATACCAAGCTTTTGATGACTTAAAGATAACATTTCAATATTTCTTTTTGATTTCTTTCTTACCAGAGAATTTTTTTTCTATTTTTTAGGTGAAACTATCATATATTTATATATTTATTTTTCAGAAAAAAAAATCTATCCTAATATGGAATATGGACTCTAGATACCCAAAACGATCTTGAAAAAGAACAAAGCTAGAAGATATATATTTTCTGATTTCAAACCATATAAAGCTACAATAATTGAAACAGTGTAGTACTGTTCTAAAGGCAGATATATAAACCATTGGAGTTAAATAAAAGCCTAGAGCTAAATTCTTCCCTATATTGTCAATTTATTTTTGACAAGGTTTCCATGAACATTTGGTGGTAGAAATAATAATCTTTTAAATAAATATTGTTGAAAAATAATACTTACATGGAAAAGAATAAAATTGGACCCTTACCTAATCCCATATACAAATATTAACTCAAAATAGATAAAAGACCTAAATAAAAATCTTAAGACTATAAACTTTTAGAAGAAAATCTGGGTCATAAAACCTCACAACATTGAAATTGGCAGTGATTTCTTGGATATGATTTCTATGGCACAGGTAACAGAAGAGTATACAAACTCCCTAAAAAATAAAAAAATATTGTATATCCAAAGACAATGTAAACAGAGTTAAAAGTTACTAATAGAATGGGATAAAATATTTCCAAATGCTATATCTGAAGGTATATTAATATTCCAACTAGACATCCTAAAAATTAACAACAATAAAGGCAAACAATACAATTTAGAGATAGGTAAAAGACTAACATAAGTAATGAATCTCCACAGATAACCAATCTTAGTTGTCTGTTGGATGGAAACTCTTGTTTCTCTGGTTCTGGTGTGTGTTACCTATTTCTTCTTTGTAGTTAATCTCTTTGAGTATTTTCTCTAGCGCTGGTTTTGAAGACATAAATTCCTTCAGTTTCTGTTTGTCATGGAAGCTTCTTATTTTTCCATCTAATTTGATAGAAAGTTTTGCTGGGTAGGAAATTTTTGGCTGGAAGTTGTTTTCTTTCAGAGTTTGGAATATGTTACTCCAAGCCCTTCTGGCTCTCATAACTTGGTTTGGGAAGTCTGGAGTGATTCTAATTGGTTTGCCTCTGAATGTCACTTGGCCCTTTGTTTTTGTTGCCTTTAAGATTCTCTGCTTGGCTTCCACATTGGTCATTTTGACAATTATGTGGCGTGGGGATCCTCTTCTCCAATCCTGTCTAAAGGGAGTTCTATAAGTTTCCTGGACCTGTGTATCAACCTCTTGCTCTATGTTTGGAAAATTTTCTGCTATTACTTCCTTGAAGAGATTGTTGATCCCTTTGGTTTCACTTTCTTTTCCCACCTCTATTCCAATTATTCTTAGGTTAGCTCTCTTAAAATGGGCCCATATATAGCCGGGCGTGGTGGCGCACGCTTGTAATCCCCGCGCTTGGGAGGCGGAGACAGGAGGATCGCGCAGGTTCGAAGCCAGCCGTGCTGGTGTAAAAGACCCTGTTTCAAAAATATAAAATAGGTCTGGGAGTGTAGCCCAGAGGAAGAACGGCTTCCAGGAACCCCAGTACCACCAAAAAAAAAAGAAAAAAAAATGGGCCCATATTTCTTCAATGTCAGATTCCTGCTGTCGGATATTTTTTTCTAGATTAGAAACTATGCGTTCAGTTTTGGAATGATCATCTTCTAAGAGCGAGATTCTGTTCTCCATGTGGTCTAATCGGTTGTTTGTGCTTTGAATTGAGGCTTTATTTTATTGATTGTATCCTTTATCTCTTTTTGGCTCTCTCTGAGTTCTTTTCGAAGCACCTCTATTATTTCTACAGTTATTTTCCTGATTTGATCTTCTAGAAATCTCTGATTTTCTGTTTTATCGGGTTCTGATGTTGTAGAGTTTTGGGCATTCATTGCTCCAGTGTTATTCCTCTTTCCCATGATTTCGGAAGTTTGTGCCTTCTCTGGGTTCTTCCCTTGGGTCACTATGACTTCGCTTAAGGTGCTCTGGATCTCGAGTCTGTAGTATCTCTGACCCCACTACTCCTTTACTGCGTTGTATCACAGAGTCTCCGACCCAGGGAGTCGATAGAGGCTGCTTTAGACTATGGGGGGTGCCAGGTTGCACGTTCTCCTATGGTGTGATATCTCTGCCACCGCCACTCCCCCACTGGGTCAAGTCCCAGGGAGTACAGTACTGAGATTTCTCCTCTGTGGCCCACAATTTGACTCACTGTTCTTGAGTACGCAGATGTAGCTGTACTGGACTCGGTGAATTCACTGCTGCTGCCACCGGTAGCAATATGGCGCCGCTGCCACGCCCTCAGCGGTGAGGCTGGCGTATTTTTTCTTCTCTGATTTTGAGTTCCACTCTGAGTCCCTGCAGCGTGTGCTGAGCTCAGCCACTGGGAGCTTTAGATGCTCCCTGCACCGAAAGATCCCGCCTGGCTGTTCCGCAGCGGCTCACCTCGGCTTGCTGTAGCCATCTGGTGAACTCACCGCTTCCGCCGGCAGTATGGCACTGCTGCCGCATCCTCCGGGGTGAGGCCAGTGTATCTCCTCTGTGGCTCTGAGCTCTGTTCTCAGTCCGCTTTCTCTCTGGAGCCTGGTGATTTTTTTGTTTCTCTGGTGATGGTGTTTTCTGGCTATGAAAGGCTCTGATTTTGTGGCAATGGAGATTGGTTGTTAGCGGGGCTCTTAAGCCCGGCTTTTCTCGGTCGCCATCTTCCCGGAAGTCTTCGCCACTGTATCTTTAACACCACTACAATATCTGCTAAATCTCTCTTTTTAACAGAGAGAAGCAGCCTCAACGTTTGAAATCTGCAGGCTAAAATTTTACAATATTATTTTGTTTTGTGGTGCTTCTTTTTATTATAGCAGTACTTTATTTTCTACTAAGTAGAACTTTCTAGCTTTTCATTTAGAGTGGTAATATAAGGAAAATGTTTAATTTTTTGAATTAACTGTTTTAAAGTTAGATAGGAGAAACTAGTTTTGGTTCAGCTCTCCAAAGAAAAGTAGAGTAAATTTAGGTTATAACGATCTATGATATATTTAAAAATAACCAGAAGAGCACAAATATCTTCAACACATAGAAATGATTAATATTCTTTTTGGTGGTACTGGGGTTCCTGGAAGCCCGGGATACATTCCCAGACCTATTTTAGACTTTTTATTTGGAAACAGGGTCTCTTAAGCCAGCATGGCTGACTTCGAACCCGTGCAATCCTCCTGTCTCTGCCTCCCAAGCGCAGGGATGACAAGCGTGCACCACCACGCCCAGCCAGAAATGATTAATATTTTTGGAGATGAAAGTGCTTATTACCTTGACTTAATCTTTATTCAATGTATAAAGGTATCAAAGTTTTATACTGTGCCCAATAATGATGAATAAACTGTCTTACCTCAATAAAAAGTGGGGGAAATAAAATCAATAGAAATCTTGCTTCAAAAAATAAATACATTCTAAAAATAGCTATTTTCAAAATAGAAAACAGAACTGGTTAATGTGATTAGAAAATGCATTAAAGTTTGGAAAGATCTAAGACGACCTGGTAATTGGCAGGATAGAAAGACAAGTTGGTCTCGGTCCAGAAATGCCTCAATTCAGAAGCTGAATGAATCAAATTCCAGTCTTTGGTTTCTAGTCACGTGGCAATTCTGAGTCTCCGTGTTTTTCTTCAGTGTGTGGCACAGAAGAGGCATTGCTGAGGTCATGTTTATAAAATCTCTTTTAGGTGTATTTCTTAAAAATATACCCAAACCAATTTCATTTAAATGCAAAAGGAACATTATCTAAATTGGCATGAGAGAGAGAAAAGAACACATAATAGGTCACCAAGACCTATCCCTCTGAGATCTACCATGAAAAAATATAAACATAAAATACCTCACCAGAAGCAAAAGGATATTGCTTTCATTCTGTTTCTCAGGATTTCACACCATATACTTAAGTATGATTTAGCATAATATTGATACTTGTTTATATTTGCCACCTACCTATTTCACAGTGTTATCCTAAGGATTAGTGATAGAGTGTTTCTTAAGATTTCTCAGCTCTTAAAAGAAAATATACACTATAAAATCAAGGTAATAGTAATAATAGTCATCATCGTAATAGCAATAACTGCTCATGCATTTTCAAACATGGGCTATGTGTTGATGGAAAGGGAAATTAGGCTGCAAGCTAAAAATGCAGGTTTATCAGCTGGTTAGAACACAGAGGCCTAAGGTGGGTTAACAGTGATGCTGGATCTACCAATTGTCAAATTCTGGAGTAGGGTCTGAGGTTCTCCACTTATAACAGCTTCCAGGTTGTTGATGCTTTTAGTCTGAGGCCACACTTTGAGCTGTAAGACCTTCACCACTCTAGGCAGGCGTGGCGGCGCAAGCTTGTCATCCCCGCGCTTGGGAGGCAGAGACAGGAGGATCGCGCAGGTTCGAAGCCAGCCGCACTGGCTTAAGAGACCCTGTTTCCAAAAAAATAAAAAAGTATAAAATAGGTCTGGGAGAGTAGCCCAGAGGTAGAAAGGCTTCCAGGAACATAGTACCACCAAAAAAAAATAAAAGACCTTCACCACTCTATCTGGGTCAGATTTAACATATATGCCACTATCTATCAGAGGATTTAAGAAAGAATTATCAGAGCACATCTTTGCAAATCTATCAGTGCTGCAGATGCCTGCCCCATCTGGGCCACCTTGCACCTGGTATCTGTCTCCATTGTCCTATCTGCCACCTGCATGTAAAATTGTTTCTCTCAATGTATCCCTACCCCACTCTTACTCTCAAACCAGATGTGAAATCTTCAAAAGCAGAAATGATCGTTTATTGTAAAATATTGATCATTAGATTTGAACAAAGATTTATTCTCAAAAATATTGATTTCAGAATTATTTGTACTATCAAACAACCAGGCATGGTGATGCATTCCCATAATCCTAGTATTTGGGAGACTGAGACAGAAGTATTGCGGGTTCAAAACCAGCTCAGCAACTTAGTGAGGCTTGTATCAACTTAGCAAGACCCTGTTTCCAAACAAAAAATAAAATAGGATCAAGATTGTTGCTCAGAGGTAGAATCTGGGTTCAATCCCCAGAACCACACAGAAAAAGAAAAAAATAGGAAAATCATGTTTCTTATAAAATATTTAATAATATGGGATATATTCATGATTTACCTGAGTTAAAAGCAGGATACAAAAGTTCATTCAGGATAATTTAAACTTAAATGTAAGTAGACAGAAATATTGATAGTTGAGAGTATAATTAATAAGTTTATTAGCCTCTTGTCTTCATGTCTGCCGAGTAATCATTACCAAGAGGACAGAAATAGAATTTCCCCCACCCCCCTTTCTTTCTCCTACTGAAGAACAGCAAGGCCTGCAAGGTTGGAAACTCTACTATTCCAAAAAGAAGTTTATATATTTAGTGTTTTGAACACAGCAAGAGTAAGCACATAGACTTTTATAGCATAGAAATGACTTAAAGGTAAGGAGGCCATAGCCCAGACCCATGGAGAAAGGAGATTTTATAAAGCTGGAGAGTCCAGTGATGAGCTGCTGCTCTCAGGCTCTCTTGCATGTGCCCCACAGGGAGGCATAGCTCATGGAGATCTGGTACCTGACACCTTGGTAGGCTCTCAGACCCAGGTACCTTCCTCACTAAATGATTCATGAGGTTTATGACCTCAGTGAGCTGATAATCAGAAGGCTTCCCAATTTTCCCAGACTGTGCAACCTCCAGGGTATTTTTAGTCTACTTCCTTTGCTATAGCAGAATACCACATACTCGATAATTTAAAATAAAATGAGTTTATTTCTCACAGTTCTGGAAACTGGAAATCCAATACCAAGGTGCCAGCATCTGGTGAGGGCCATCTTTCTGTGCCATCACATGATAAGAAAGCAGAGAAAAAGAGGAAGAATAACAAAGCTAGTCCCTTGATATCTGTTTTGGTTTGGATTTAGAATGTGGTAGACAAGGCAGGAATGATGGAGCAGGACTTGGTTTCTGGGGAAGAGTTCCTGGGCACATGACCTGTGGGCACATGATCAGGACAGTGTTTTCAAGGCAGGCTGCTGAAGTGTCCTCCTCTTCTTTCTCTACTGTTGTCATGAGCTGACACCTCTCTCTCTCTCTCTCTCTCTCTCTCTCTCTCTCTCTCTCTCTCTCTCTCTCTCTCTCTCCCTCCCCCTCCCTCCCTCCCTCCCCACAATTGTGCCCTGAGAACCTGCAGCCCTGGCTCCTGCTTGGGAGCCAGGCTAATGTGGACTGAAAATCTCCAGAACCAAGAACAAATAAATCTTCATTCCTCTAAGTTGTGTGTGTGTGTGTCAGGTGTTCGATTACAGCAATGAGAATGCTTATTGAAACAATATCTAAAATATCTAACCACTCCCTCCATAAAGGGATTAGTCCATTAATGAGGGCAGAGCCCCTGTAATATAATCATGGCATAAAGACTTCTACTTCCTGATACTGGCACAGTAGCAGTTAAATTTCAACACAAGTTCTATAGGGACATTCAAACCATAAAAGTGTCTTTTACAACCTCTTGAGAGCAGTAGGCTAATAATTCAAAAACAAAGTGATTAGGGCTAAGTCAGATTTAACAAGATGTCAGAAAAAAAAAACTTTTTATATTATTTTTTTTCTTGCATGACAATTTCAAATAGAAAATCTCTTGTAGATACATACATGAAATCCTGGGAGGAAATACTCCGAAATAGTAATAGTAGTAACATTGACAGGTTGGATTATAAGTAATTTATCTTCTTCAACATACATTTCTATATTTTTATTTATTCTGAAAACTATCTTAAGATTTTTCTAGAATTAAGAACAGAAAGAAAATTCAAGAGATGTCACTCTTAAAGCAGGGCATATGTCATACACTATTTATTTATTTACTTACTTATTTACTTATTTTTGAAGTGCTTAAAATTGAACCCAAGGCCCTGCATATCCTGGGCAAGTGCTCCACTACTGGCCTACATTCCTAACCCTCATATTCACCTTTTTTATATGCAGCAACAAGCACTGTGCTTTTATACAGCAAGCAGCCAAATGATAACTAAACTAAGTTAAATGAATAATTTAAGCCCTATGCCATACTGGTATGTTAATACAATTTCTCTGTGTGCAAGAAAGAGTCTATGCAAGTATGAAAGAAAATAAGTTATCCTCAAAATAACATTTAATATAAAATTGCTAATAATTATTATGGGGCAAGTATTATGTAAAGCATTGAGCAGAAGCAGTCTGGGCTCAAGGACACCGTCCTCCATTGGGCAGAGGCTTTGCTTAGGTCCCCACGTTACCCGCTAAATGGATCCCTTTGGCAACTCCCTGACCTCTCCAAAACTCCAATATCTCAGCTATAAGTACAAGGGCTATCAACATAAATGGCATTGTTAAGATCAAAGGAAGCATACAATGTGAAAGCTATTTTGAAACTATGATGTATGATACCAGACTATTTTTATTATTACAGCCTGTATTTGACAGAATGGAAAAAGGTCTAAGAATATAGGCAATTCTTGTTAAATCATTAATCAAGGAAACTCGAAATAGATATCTACTTCATGTTCCTGCCTCCTGTCCGTGATTTTACAGGTCGATTCTTAATCACAAAATAACATAATAAAGACGAATTTAGGCAGAAAGAGTCGAGGTTGATTAGTGACTCCTATGATCATTTAGTTCACTCACAGATTCAATATGTCAACAATGTTTGTTGTGTCAGACACTCTTCTAGGAGCTGAAAATTTAGGAGTGAGTGAGTCAAAGGGCTGTCCTAGTTTTCATTCTAGTAGGGAAGAGATCAGCAATCAACAGGAGAAGCGATGACTGGGATATGTGCTACAAAGAAACTAAGCAGGACTGTGGTCACCGGCCTCCCACATGTCCCAAGGATCCCACTCCTGACACTCATACCTTGTGAGGTCCCTCCTGTGTGTGCAGAATTGGTCTAAGAGACCGGTAGAATATGGCAGAAGTGATGTATGTGTCTTTCAAGATGTGGGTATAGGCGATTCTATGGTTTCTAGTTGAGTCAATGCAGATTTTGAGTGATGCAGATTCGCAGCATCACATTGAGGCTCTCAGCCTGGGGAGCTAAGTGGGACACAGCCAGCCTTTGGAGACCCCCATGCAACAAACAGCCAGCCAGAACAGGGACTGGCAACAACCGGTGGACAGTCTTAGAAGTGGGTTCCCCAGCCCTTGGAATAACAGCTGCCGCTGACCGCCTGCCTGCAGCCTCGGGAGGGACCTCCAGCCCAAACCACCAGCTTCCAGCCAAACGGAAAACATATCAGCGCATCTTGTTATTCTAGGCTGCTGAGTCTGGGGCAATGTGTTACATAGGAATAATAAAGCAAGGATGGTGAAAGAGACTACACAGTGGTTTGAAAAGACCTGCTCTAAGGCCCAAGGAATAAGAAGGAACTGTATGAAAAGAAGCTAGGTAAAGGGAACAATCAGCACAAGTGGGAAAGGACTTAGAGTGTTTGAGAAGCAGACAACACTTTTTTCCCCAGACTGTCTGCATTGATGAGATGGGTCTCTGTGCTGTTGATCCTTTGTACCTACTGCTAGATTCCAACTTGCCAACACCTCATCTCCTACAGTTTATGCTTCTCAGCATTGGGGCAACTCGTGTGTGTGTGTGTGTGTGTGTGTGTGTGTGTGTGTGTCTGTCTGTCTGTCTGTCTGTCTGTCTGTCTGTGTGCCTGTGTCTGTGTGGTACTGGGATTGAACCCAGGGGCATTCTATCTCTGAGCAATACTCCAAGCCCTTTTCATTTTTTTTATTTTGAAATAGGGTCTCACTAAGTTGTCGAGGGCCTCCCTATTTTGCTGAGGTAAGTTTGAAACCTGCAAACCTCCTGTCTCATCCTCCCAAGTACTGAGATTACAGGCATCAGCAACCATACCCGCTAGGGCAACCCTTCATAGTATGTGACTGCTCTCATATTGAAGAATGTTTTGCACCCCAAATCCTCACCATTAAATGCTGCGAGAACTTCTAGTTCACATGAAATCCCCAAATGACACCCTCACTCACTTTCCAAAATACCCTCCAGGAGGACAATATTGCCCCCAATTTGAAACCACATCAATGGCCTATGGAGACCATTGGACATAACTAAAACACTCATGCATGCCAAAGCTTTGGGTCTCCAACGCATCTCCACCACCCATCAGAAAACAGGCTTTGTCTCTCTAAACCTCATTTTGCTCCTTGGTTAAATATGCCTTCCAAGCATTCAATAGAATAGCACATGAAATACCATGTCTAGCCAGGTGAAGTGGCACACATCTGTAATCTCAGTATTTGGAAGGCGGAGACAGGAGGATTGCGGATTCACAGCCAGCCTCAGCAACTTAGTGAGGCCCTCCACAACTTACTGAGATCCTGTGTCAAAATAAATAATAAAATAGTGTTAGGGGTGTAGCTCAAAGGTAAAATGCTCCTGGGTACCACACACACAAAGACACACCGACATACACGCACGCAGGCGCGCACACACACATGATCTGGTAACATGAGAAATACTTAGAATGGGAACTATCGTTAAATTATTTCTCCTCTTCGTGTAGCCAAATGTCTCCCACTCATTAAAATAAAACAGAAACCAAATCTCTTCCTAAAGTTTCAGTGGCTCCCCCTTCTTTCACTGTATCCAGTGACTTCCTTTGTGGGTACAGATCACACAAGATGGCCATTGCTCTCTGCAAGAAATTCCAAGATATCCAGGACAATTTCTTCAGCCTCAGTGACAGGCTTCCTTTTTTCCTCTCTGCAAACCCCAGGGACAGAAGGTCTGCTGACTTCCTGTTCTTCTGTACCACCTCCTCATCCATGGCGGGCCTCCTTCCTTCATGCTGACCCACCGAGTTGGATATAGTCTCTTCCTTGCTGCCTCAGAGAAAAACATAGTGGCCTTTATAACCCCAAGTTCTGTTGCCTGAATGTCCCTCATACAACTTTTTGGCACTTAGGGAAGGTGTAGTGGGGCAGACTCAGACCCAATTTTTAAAATTCTCAAGCAGGCATCAACATCACCTCAAAACCTCAGGGCTTTTCAGAGAATTTTTTCCCTAAATCCCACTCCTTGCTTTCACTGCTTTCAGTGAGAGATCACTATCTCTATATTTGTGTTGTAGGAAGGTTTATAACACATTCTTTTCCCTCTGAAGATTATTCCACAAAATAAACTGACAATGGACAGAAAACAGGACAAAGACTATTACTGAACCAGGACCTATTTTTGCCTGCCACACAATATGCCATTCTCCAAAGCGAGGACTTTTGCAAAAGAGAAAGAATCTATTAATGAGGCAGCCAAGCACTGAGATAGAAAAGCAAGTCCCAACTCTACCTACAGAGGATAGGGTTTAGGGGTGTTTGTGGAATAAAGGATCAGGATGGTCTACAGCATGGGGAAATGTAATTGGGAGCAAGAAAAAGTGAAGCCATCCATGAATGTTGTATGCATGTGTAAACACACTTCATGGATATGCATAGAATGCATGTCCAGAAAATGGCAGTGTTAGAGTGCTGACCTTTAACATCAAAAGTGTCAGCCATTGATCAGGTGTGGTGTTAGATACCTGTAACTACTTGGAGGCTGAGAAAGGGAGACTGCAGGTTCGAAGCCAGTCTCAGCAAATTAGGGAAGCCCTTAGCAATTTAGACCCTCCTTACAAATAAAAAAAAAAAAATAGGGATGAAGGTATAGTTCAGAAGTAGAATGGCCCTAGGTTCTGTCTCCAGCACAAAAAAAATTTAAAAATCACCGACTGGATACTTACACAGGTCCAAGAGAAGGGTCAGTGGTTTCAATCAGTTTGAACTAAACAAAAGTAGCTTCCAAGTTTCTGATAAACAATTTAGGAAAACATTCCCATCATGGCCCATACATCAGAGGTGTTATCTACAGCAAAACTAACGGGAATCCAATAGTATATTACTTAGCTACCTGACCTCCTAAATTGATGATGTTTAAAGTCAACTAAAAGCAAATGCAGCACTTTATGTCTAGGAGATTTATTCAGGTTTTCCCTCCCTTTCAAGAACACACAAATTTTATTATGTGCCTGAGGCATGGGATAATTAGGCTCAGAGAGAGGCAAAATAGTTAACCCTTATTAAAGAGCTTGAAGGTAAGGGGTTCAGGCTTCTGGGTGGGAGGGAGGAGGCACCAGCTATGGATGGTTGGGAGAAGATGTGCACACTAAGCAAAGACTGTCTTATGCAGATTAAATGATCCAGGTGACAGACACCTGCAGTAATCTGCCTGAGTCAGGCATCAGACCTCCAAGCTTTTCCTCCTATGGAAGATTCCTTCTAGGCAGAAAGGAGTCGAGGATATGAAAGAAGGAGAACTTCTTTCTGCATCTGGTACTTACTTTACTAATGTAGATAGATGTGGATTTCTTGTTGTAAAAGGAAAGTTTTTCAGAGCCTTTCCATTCCTAGTATCACAGAGGTCTGCAGTTTCTCTGAATAAACAACTCGAAGTATGCCAAAGAAACATATTTGAGGTAGAATACTTCTCTCTCCCTGGTGTTTCCCCTCTCTCATTCTCTCCTCTCTGGCCCACATCTGCACCATAGGGTGTGGTTCTCTTTTCCTTTTTCTTATGCCATAAACTGTCACCAACATACCAAGGTGAGAGTGAGGACTTGGGAGCAATAGAGGAACACCTGGCGCAGCCAACAGCTCAACACTCACTGCTGGAATTCCTGTCTGTAGCCAGCCTCAGCCCTTATCCTATCAGAAATTGTTCCCTTCCCCAGGGTAGCCTTATAAGCTCTGTGGAGGGTAAAGCCATTTAAAAATAATAAAATATAAGAACTTTAAAGAATAATAAATGTTGCAAATTCTTAGCATTGATGTTGAATATATCATCTAGCTTTTTTTTTTCTTAAATGGCATCATGAATGTGGAGAAGTGGGAACTCTAATACATTATTGGTGGGATTTCAAATTAGTGCAACCACTTTGGAAAACTGTATGGAGGATCCTCAGAAGAATGGGAATGAACCTACAATACCACTTCTAGGTATCTACCCAAAAGATCCAGCAATACCACTTCTAGGTATCTACCCAAAAGAAAGGAAACCAAACTACCAAACTAATGCATGCATATATATGTTCATAGCGCACAATTCACAATTGCCAAACTATGGAACCAGCCAAGATGTCCATCAACAGATGACTAGATTACAAAACTATGGGATATGTACACAATGTGATTTTATTCAGCCATAAATAAGAACAAAATTGCATCATTTATAGGGAAATGGATGGAACTGGAGAACATTATGTTAAGTGAGATTAGTCAGTCACATAAAGTAAGAAATCGGATGCTCTCCCTAATTTGCCAAAGCTAGGGAGAAAAAGAGTCATAGGAGGAACTCTAGACAAAGAAGGAGATACTATAGATGAGAAAATAAGGTGACCTAACTGAGGAGGATGGGAGGGGGAAAGAAGGAAACTCCCTAATGTACATGATGTACATTCACAAACATATCAATCACTAAGCCAAACATGAGAAGAAGGGAGGGAGGAGGATTGGAATGGGAATTGGGAAAGGAATAATTGAGTGATGTGTGTTTGTATGCCTCTACTATCTTGTGCCTCATTAAGATATATAACTATGCCTGGTGTGGTGGTGCAAGCTTGTAATCCCAGTACTTGGGAGGCTGAGACAGGAGGATCACACAGGTTTGAAGCCAGCCTCAGCTACTTAGTAAGGCTCACAGCAACTTAGAGAGGCCTTGTTTCCAAATAAAATATAAAATTGGTCTGGGAATGTAGTTCGGAGGTAGAAAGACCCTGGGCTCCAACCCCAGTACCACAAACAAAAAGATGTATAACTACAAAGCACCAATTTAAAAAAAAAGTTTTTTAAAAAAGCGATAATTGCAAAATGGTCAGTTAATCAGGTTTACCTTTTTTTGTTGTTTCCACTGTTTTTCTAAAGAATGAAGCTCAAATTTGCCACCTTTTTTTTTCAATAACTATCTGACATTGGACTGAACTTGTAAACTTAATTTGTAAAAAAAATAAAAAAATCCCTACTTAATCTGAAGATGCAAATCAAAGATGGTTTTACTAGTGCCTACCTGCCTCCAACATGTGGTGGACATAGGCAAGCACCTTCCAGGTGGAATTTCAAGTCCTCATCTTCCCTAATTGACTCCTACATCTTAGCCCTCCTTCCCCTGCCAGATTAGAAATCATGTGAGGCTGGTACCCGTTTTTGTTCTTTTGTCCTCATGCTCCCAATACCCAATCCCAGGCATTGAGGAAAGCTTTAATGCACTAACCAACTGATAGATTCTTCAGGCCAGACCACTTATCAATCAGTTTTTGCTTTCTCTGTATCTAACTTCATCTACGTGTACCCATGGCAAAGGCACCATATGTTAGTTCTTATGTTGGACTAAATTAAGAAAAGAAATTTAGAAAGAGCTTCACACATCATCTGGGTAATTATCCTGTATTTATAATAGAGCAGATTAATGTCCTTGCATTTATAAATGACTTAAATGCTGCTTCAAGAACTGAGCATGATTATCTGAGCTTATCACAACCCACTCCATTAAGAAAAAGTCTAAAAAAGTCTTGTGCTCTGATGTGGCAGAATAGACCCGAAATGTTCTTGAACTTCAGCAAGGAACAAAGCTATCCACTGATATGGGTTTATGGACCCTGATGATATGGTGGATTCTGGACTCCATAAGCACAGCCAGAAAAGCCCTTGAAAAAGATGGTTTTTGTGGTCTGCTTGGCTTCTTGCTGGCTTCCTTCAGGATTTCAAACCTAAATCCATATAAGCCTTTGCTTTAAAATTCAACCTTGTTCCGGACGCTGGCACCAAGCTTGCCCTCCTGCCTGAAGTTGGGGAAACATAAGGACCCTTAAGGCATTATTAGCCTGGGCACTTTATTCTGGTCTCCAGGGTCACTCTGACATCAACACCCTATTTCCTAGATGAGTGGGTCTTTGCTTTGTTGCTACAACATTTCATGCAGATCTTGAGAAAGCTCGATCAGGGGACCTGCACAGGCATAGATCCCCCATGATGTATGTTTAACATTTCCTTCTTCAAAAAATTATTTTAGGGTTATTTGGATCAATATATATAATTAAAATTTTATGTATAAGCATTATAACTAAAACTGATGGGCAGCAGCTTGTGAGAGACTCAGGCAACAAAGATTTTCTTCCCAAAGATAAAGTTTGGGCCAAAGATTAAGTTCAAACTGACCTTCGTTTGGGCCAATATATAAGATTAAGTTCAAGTTGGCCTTGCGAAGTAAGACAAAACATACTTTCTATGATTATTTAAATGTCTGACACCCTGCCCTAAAGTCTATAAAAAACTTTTCCGGTCCTTGGAGTTCCTGCTTTCATGGCTATGCCTTTGCTTTCTGCCAAAAAATATATATATAAAAATCTTAACAAATCCTAAATAAAACAAAAAAGCTTAAACTTGCTCTCATATAACAACATCTTCTCTCATTCGACCTCAACTCTCCTCTCACCAACACATAAACCTCGACTCTTACTAGGGCTGGACCCCGGCACTTTGTAACTCAGTGGTAGTGTTTACCCAGGAGAAAAGTCTTGCTCCAACTTCACTGACTGGAAAATTTCTACCTCCAAACTCCAATATCCTCATGACTTGACAGCCAGATCCCAGCAGGATGCTCAGCACAACTGCAGGTGCCGCTGGGTGTGTTCTAACTGAGCAACTCTTGACAAATATTTTGTCTCCCTGGAATTCACCCATCCTTCTCCCTCTTGAGCATGAAAAATAAGTTTTGAGTTCAGTTTGAGCATTTTAACTTTCATCCCATCGCTTCCTACCCCCATCGACAATCCTGCGCACTTTGGACTTCAAATGCTCAATCCTCAAACCAGTGCTTTCCCAACCTTTTTACGTCATGGCATGCATTGGAAATAATACTTATCCTTAATAGTTGAGCTATTTTGACTCAGAGATGAGTGTTCCAGCAAGGCGTCCCCAGTAAACTCCAGCCCTCCTTCAGTCACGTTTGGGCTGACGGTAGTACTACTGTAGCATACTCACCCGTAACCTGTTCATGGCTTGCCTGCCGGCTGGTCTTTGGACTGTCGTCTTGCCTTAAGGGAACATCAGGCCTTTAACCTGGAGCCATTATTCTAATCACTTGATTTTGGACAATCCTTGATTTTCAGAACTTCTTATGCTTAAAGAAAGTTACACTGGATGCAGGTGTGGAAAATGTATTTTTCTAACTTAGCTTGGCCAGTCAAAAGGCTTTCTAATTAAAAAGAAGAACTTCAGAGAGAAGGCAGAAGATGTGAAATGTAAGCCTTCTCTCTTTTCCTCCAGTTTCCCTATTTCCCACATACGTTTATTGTCATTACATCACATGCTTTTAAATAACATTATAGCTCCCAAATATTTGGCACCTGCTGTATGTCAAACAGTGTGCTAAATTATTTCCAAACATCACCTCACTGACTATATCATTTTCAGAGCAGGAATTATTATTCCCATTTTACATGTAAACACAATGAGGATGAAGGGTTACACAACTTGCCCAGGAAATGGTGACTCAGATTTGAACTAAAATGTCTAACTCCAAAATCCATTCTCTAAATTGAGATAAATTACATGAAGTTTGTAGTAGGTATAAGACTTATTCTACAGATTCTCTTTTTAAGAAACATTCTACTTCATTATTTTCTTTGAAACAAATTAAGTCTGACTTCAAGTTCCTAAGTAGGATTTCAATCTCAGTCAATACTGTATTGAATGTCCCCTCTGTTGGGAAACAATTCTCTATGGGGCTTGTATGTTTCTGCATAATTTATGATCAGAAACACTGACTTCCCTTTGTTCTAGACTATCTTTTCAAAGATATTCCTATAGGGAAAAGCAAGCATGCTTACTGCCTATTATACAGGATTGGGGTTTCCTAGGTTCAGGTTTCCTCTCCTAGATTGCAACCCAGTGCATGTACAAGGTGTCTCTGACCCTCTTCACATCACACTGTGGCCACCAGGGCTGAGGGGATTCATGCAAAAAATGGATACTTTGGCTACTAAGATTGCTGTGAATAATAAATAACCCTTCATCTCAGACCCAGAAGTCTCAGATCTTCCAGATTAATGAAACAATAGTATTAAGATAACTTCTTAACTTGGAGGTGGGTTAAATTCTCAGACATTTCATAGCTCTGGACACTCTTCTTTCTCCACAATCTCACAGAAAGCTGATCCCACACATCCCCTAAGATACCTGGATCCAAGAAGTGGCTACCTTCTCTTCAGCACAGCAAAAACAAAACACAGTTCCTAGCTCAACCAATTACCCTGCCACTGCAGCAAGAGCTCAGATTAATTGTGGTTAACTTTTTTTGTTAATGGTCTCTTCCCCTGCCCACTATTTTCATATTTATTTATTTATTTATTTATTTATTTTGTACTTTTGACTTTAGATGTAAGTGGGAACTATTTTTCTTGGTTTCTTCCTCAATTTTACCAAGCTAATGGAAAGGAAACATCTCTCTTCTCATCTGTCCAATTAAGAACATTATCTAAAGTACCATACACACAAAATGCATAAAATAATAATGATGATAACAACACCTTCTTTTTCTCCTACGTGCATTTCTTCTTCATACTTGGCTTTCCCCAATGAAGATATGTAGAAAAATGAGATAAACTAAAGTGAAGCCAGTTCCACTGTAGGAAGACTCAGGACAGTCTGAGTTTTGCATTATCTGCCACCAATTAAGTCAGTGCTAATGTCCTTTTAACAACTGATTTCGCTGAACCATCTGAGACAGTTCAAATAACAATGCTTGAAATGTTTCCTGTAGGTGCCAACACTTCTTTTCTCATTTTAAATAAATCTTCAATTCTCTTAGTCCCTAAACAGTCCTGGGTATGTGTTAGATATTGACTTTAATGACATTGTCTACCCCCACCTCTCTTGCAAGGCATAGACAGTGCATAGACCCTTGAGGATACAAGATTGTCTAGTTATAAAGAAATGTAGCCCTAGTTATACTTTCAGAGATATCACATAAATAATTCCTGCCTGCAAAAGAAGCAACTGAGTCATCTTTCTTGTATTCGATCCCCCTCTGGAATCCTAAAGTTATAAACCCCCTATTGCACAACAGCAGGGTCTTGGAATATCTCGCCTAGAATAGTTTTTTGTCCGTAAAAAAGTGTTTGATAAATATCTGTTGACTAAATGAATGACCATGTGAATAAGAAAATGAACTTTATGAAGAGACAGAAGATTAAAATATCCTTGCTTTAGACTCAAAAGCTAAAAATCCCACTATTTTGGGTTTCTGTAGAATTAGGTCTTAAATAAATTTCATCCTATAAGTTTGGCATTTCCAGAGAGTCAAGAAAAAAATATTTTCTGCCCTTACCAATAAAATTTGGTTAATATAATTGTACTTACTGCCCAACCTTTATAAATATTTGGGGCAATTTCCTGGCTTTTAGTTAGTGTTGTTCAGTGTTTCCCACTGGGGTTCTAAAGGCATTGCATATGAATTGTTCCATGCAATGCAGTGCATTTCATATAATTCCTGCCCCAACCAAAAGTCACAGGTGCTATCCAGCATGACTCCAAAAATAAAACACCCCCACATATTACTCCAGCCTCTATGTAAGGGCCTATTCTAACTGATGGAATGAGTTACATCCAATGCTCTCCCCTTTCCTTAAGGATGGGGTCAAACCCAACCACACTTGACCAAGTCCTTTGTGGTCTGTCCCCATTGCCTCTGGCACGTTGACTGCCTGTGATAGCCTCCAGCATCACCAACCTAGGTGCCATTGCACAAGTGTGCCTTGTCTTTTCGTATCTCTGTTCCTTCACTCTGACTGTTCCCTCTGCCTAGGATGCCCTTCCAATCTTTGCTTCTCACATTCACCTGCCTAAGCAGTACTCATCCTGTAAGCACAACTCAAGAATCTCCAAATCTTGGCTGTATTTTCCTGACCGGCCCCCTCAGCCCCCACTCTGGGACTTTACACTTGTTTATTTGTCAGTCTCTGAAAATGAGAATTTGTCTTCCTTACTTCTACTAGTGCTTCCTCAGCACTCCTAGGTATATATATTTACTATACATAGAAAGGCATTAATTTATAACAATGTGCTGGGAGCCTTCCACAGAGATGCTGGGCTCTGCAAAGGCCGTAGTGAGGGAAAGAGACAGATATGAGCTCTTTCCTTGTGATGCTTCCTGTCTAGAAAGGATAGGTGTTAAACACTATGAAAAAGTACAGCTCAGGCTCTGTTGTACACAGGCCTCTACAAAGTTAGAACAATTCAGAATGAGTAGGCACCTGATAGGCAAGGAAAGGGAGAGAGGAGGCCCCAGGTGGGGGCAGTAATGGAGATCCAGAGTGGCATGGACTCTGCTCACTCTCTTTTACAGATTTAGCAATTCACCTGGAGTAGAGTTCTGGTGTCCACCCACCTAGGTCAGAATGTAGGGACCCCTGTTCACAATCTGCATGATTCTTGGCAAGTCAGGAATCTATCTCAGTTCTCCTTTCAGTATGATAGGGATAATAATTTTACCTCGGTAGATTTGCTGATAGAACTAATAATAGAATAATCTACCTAAAGTGTTTAGCACATAATCTGGTGTACACAAAGTACCCAATAGACATTACTTGTCATGTCATCTAATCATTCATCTACAAACATGTATGGGCATGACTAGCATGTGCCAGGCGCCCTGCTAATTACTGTATAGAAAGAGGAATAAGAGGTGATTCTGGCACTAAAAGGGCAGGAGACAAATGTGAGCAACATGCGCATGGCAAACACTCGATAGAAGCTGGTCTGGGATGCAGTTGCTATTGTTCTTGGAAGTAATAACAGCAATACTTGAGAGTAATACAGTGTCCCTAGAAATACAATAGAATAGGATTACTCAGGAGAAAAGACTCATCCCTGGCTTTGTCGGGTCCAATCCCATATGTGTCCTACTTACATCTCTGCCCTGCTCCCAAAGCCCTTACCAGGCAGCCTCTCCACTCATTCTGTGCCTTCCTTCCTGTGGCCATCTCCCACCTATGACATCGTCCGTCTTCCTTACGCCAGCTGCAAAGCTGTGGGTATCAGCAGCCTCATTCCAGCCCCACCTCCTCTGCAAAACTCTCCTCCTACTCCAACCCCCACTGCACTCCCTCTCACACTCTGATATAGTCCTGAGTGAGAGGCTCTTGTCTCATTCAATGCGTTTTCACAAGTCATACTAGAAAGACAGATGTCCCTTTAAGTCAGAATATGCGTGAGTGAACAATGAGGATCTATTTTTAATGTGTTCCTCAAAGACAATAAAAAGATAAGCTGGGGAAACACTGACTCTTCCCAGTTCATACTACTGTGTGCCAAGCACCCCAAAACTTAATGGTGTGATATAACAACGTTCTTATTCTCACAATCCTATGGGTCAGAAATTCAAATAAGGAAAAGGGAGTATGGCTCATCTGCGTTTGAGTGCCTGGGTCCTTGTCTGCAGAGGTTAGAGGTGCAGCCATCTGCAGGCTCCACAAGATGCCAGTGTCCAGCAGGGCTTACTCTCACACTGTCAACGGATCCTTCCTGCCAACCAGAGGCCACTCCAGCCTGGAGGTCTCACAGTGATGCTACCCCTTTAGATGGTGCTGGCTTCTCCCAGAGGGAGCATCCCAAGAGAACGAGGTAGGATCTGTGTGGCAGGATCAGGTGGCATTATTTCTACATTCTAGGTTGAAGCCGTGATAAATCCACCTAGAGTCATAGGGAAGGAACATAGACCCACCTCTCTTGATGGGACAAGTATGAGAGAGATGGTGGCTTGATTTTTTAAACTGACACATGTCTTGTTTTAATTTTCAATGTGCACCCACAAACTTTCCCTTTCTCTAGATATTCTTCACATTTATAAGGTTTTGGCAAATGGCAGAGTAAAGCCTTTTGCTGGTTACTGGTTTCTTGAAACCCATCAATAGTCCCAAGTGATCCCCAAATGTGCTTGTGAAAATACTCTGTTTTGTAAAGTTCACTCCTAATATCTTCAGTTCAGAAAAAACTCTTGTTAATCTTGTTAGTGTTGGTGTAGAAACAACACCTGTTTTACTCAGGGGTGTGTGTGTGTGTGTGTGTGCGCGTTACTGGGGGATTAACCCAGAAATGTTCTACAACTAAGGTACATCCCAGCCCTTTTAAGTTTTTTAAGTTTGGGGTGTTGGGGGGAGGTTATTATTTTGAGATAGTATTTAACACACATTGTCCTCAAACCTGTGATCCTCATGCCCCCACCTCAAAAGTCTGGGATTTATGCCTTTTTGATTCACATAAAATTAAGGATTAAATCCCTGTAGTATGCCAGGCCTGGTGGCACATGCTTGTAATCCCAGCATTTAGGAGGCTGAGACAGGAGGTTTGCGGTTCGCAGAGAGCCTCAGCTACTTAGTGAGGCCCTTTGCAACCCAGTCAGACCCTGTTTTAAAATAAAGAATAAAAAATAGGACTAGGGGAGTAACTCAGAGGTAGAATGCCCATGGGTTCCATCCCCAGTACTGCAAAAAAAAATCAGGTTATAAATTACTCCACACACACACACACACACACACACACACATACACACCTCTTATATTTGGTCTTATATAAAATATTATGATCCAAAGTCTAGAAGAGATTAAAGAAAGAATTTTCACTCTAACTCATCATGCACATATACAATTCTTTTGGCTAGTGTTGGCCTTGTTTATGCATTTGAAAATGTTTTATTCATGTTTCTGTATGTAATTGTCCATGCTTATGTCACACAATCCATTCAAATGCCTAAACGTTTTAAATACACATATAATTTTATACTACTTGGGACTACATAGAAATTAGATGCGTCAGGGTTTTGTGTATTTTGATGATATGACACTAAAATAGTTGAGTCCATAAGTTCACATTTTGAGGCATATTAATCACTTTGTTACAGTAAAATGCACAGATGCAGTAGAATAATAGCAGTCTGTGTGATTGCTCTAGCAACTTCTATTAGAAATGTGTGTATTTTTCCCCCAAAGCCATCTTCATTTTTTTCCTTCCATATAAAATGGGTTCTGGGGGGGGGGACTGAAATCTACATTGGCATTTTCAAGGAATCACAGTATCTAATATAAGACATTTTATCACATTAGTAATCATATTCAGAGAAAAAAAAAGTCTTTTTTATATGTGAAATTTTCAATTCAGTTCAACGGTTATACAACTAAATCAGTGCACTGTAGAAAACAGTACCACATAGGTCCAATCACACAATAATAACCCTCCCACATAACTCTTCTAATTTAATATTACTGCCCAATTTAAATTAACAAGGAGTTTTAAAGAATACTACTTGTTTTTTAATACACAGCATACTTTCTTCTAATTACATTCTGATCACATTTCACAGAAGAAAATACATCTGGCCTATCAATGGCATAAAATGGGTATTTCCTCAGGGGTGTATAAAGTGTATATAAATCTCCACTCCTGCCTGGGATTTGCAGAGATGCTAATACACAGGTCACTTGTGCGCTGGTTTTTCTTTGTGATTTGAGAGTGATGCTTGCAAGCTCTCTGCGGTGTAATGAGATCATGGGCAGTTTGGCTCACGTGCATAAAGATTTAACTCTTTTGCAAGTAGTCCCTCTGCCCCTGTACATTAGGTTCCTACATTGCCTTAATGTACCAGCCTTCCATCTACATTTATTGGGGGGGACTAAAAGTAATATTTCCTTTTGTTTATTTAGTCTAAGAGAAAAATTCATATGTATGCATGCAACTGTGTGCTTCATCAATGATATTAAATAAATGCATTATGGCAGCTTTCAATTTTAATGGCTCTATTTTTTTTCCTTTGATTGCTTTCACCAATAAAAGTGTAGTCTGTGGAAAAGCACCCTTCTGGATAATCCACTGTCTCATTTTAACTCATTTTTATCAAGGAATTCCCCCTGCAGCAATCCCCACTGCCAGCCATTAGCTGTGCACATCTGCCCGCAGTAATGACCGCTCCTGTGTACATACCTGACTGCCATCTCATTTAGACTTCACCCACAGGACACTAATGCGATGTCTCCAGGGCCAACTAAATTCTGGACTGTTGACGCATTACAGTTATCACTTCATTTGGTCTTTGGAAGTGAATTAAAAGCGTCTGAGGTCGCAAATAGGTCAAATGCTTATGCCGTGGGCCTTTCCTGTGTCCAGCCTCACATATGTGCAGACAGAGTGTGTGTCACGTCCTGACCCTCAGAACTTTATTGCAGTCCTGGCCAAAATAAGAAATATTTCAATCCACTCCCTTCCTAGTGCAAGGACCAAATATCATGAGGATGTCAGCGTGATCACAATAAAATATATTTCTGTATCAACCAACAGATCAGGTACTCTATTAAAATTTGTTCTATCCCACTTCTATTTCCTTCATGGGATTGTTTACTCTTCCTAAATATATCCCGATTTATGAAGATTGTTTAATTAAAATAAATATTAGAGAATTGGTTAAAGTTCTCATAAAATACATCCATATCCTTGTCTCCATTCTCAAAACTTTGATCTTTTATTCTAGCATGTAAAGGACTGAACAGAAGGGGCAATGGGAGCATGCTGTATTTTATATTTTGGGAGTTAAATTATCAGAAGACTTTTGCAAGGACAGTCCCTGGGATGATACCTAACAGATCCACTGAGTTAGCACAACAGTGGAGGTGAGAAAATAGTCCAGAGACCACTGCAATCATTCAAACAAGAAATCATGAAGGCTGACCTAAAGCTGAGGATATTTCAAAAGATGCTTTGGTAACAGGACTTGGATATGGAAGATGAGGGGTTGAGGCTGACTTAGCTCTCAACTCTGATATGCAAAGATCTTGGAAGTCATGTTTCTGGTCCTTACAACGAGAAAAGGATAGACAAATGGAAAATCAACAACTTTTCTTGGACCCACCATAGAACAGGGTAAACTGCCTCCCTGAGATCTAGAAAGATGGGGATATCCCAAAGGGTACAACAACCAATTTCTTTTTCCATAAGCAGAAGCTACAGGAGCTCCATAAACGGGCAGAAGTACCTCAATGCTCATTTTGATGAATTGCTGGAGGCTGAGTGTAGATTAGTGTAGAGTAAAAAAACAATCCTGGAGAAGGGCATATTATCCTGGGCTTTCCTTTCAGGAAACCCACCAGGTTTTCATGGTGACTTTTTTTTATGTTCTAGCCCTGGTATGAGGAGGGGAAGAGCAATTATCATGAAACCCACCCAGAGTATTCTCCCTCCAGAGGAAAAGACTTCACCTCTGCATAATTCTGAAATCTTTTATCACCTGGAGGAAAGGAATTCATCCTCACTCCAGCAACATCCAACCTTTCCATCTCACTTAAGAGGGGAATAATCCCACAGTCATTGAAGAATAGGGCTTCAAGGAAATCGACTGGGGAAGCTGCAGTCAGGTATCGGTAGGAGACAAAGGAGAAAAATATATACCACCAGAAGAGGGACAGAAACACATGTGAAGGCCACAGCTTCAAACACAGGGTCCCTGAAACACTGAAATTTAATCAGAAAATTATAGAATTTTCTCTCCACACACACCCTCCTGCAACATCAATTAGATTCCAATAGGTTAAGAGTGGATTTCAGCCAAAAGAGGTGTAAGACCCAGATTCTTTTCAAGGAGCATATTGAAAAGCCTCAAAATCAAGAGATAGAGCATAAAACCAGGGGATAAAAACGAGAGGACACTGAAGCCTCTGACACTTATAGCTAAAATGAACATTAAACACAGCCCAACTCTTACCCAGGTTCACATAAATTCTCCCCCTAAAAGACCTATTTTCTTCCATTCCTGTTACTCAATAAAACTTTCTTGTCTAACTTTCAACAGCAAATAACAAGGCATGCCCCAAGGCAAGGAAAAACACAGTCTAAAGAGAAAGAGCCTTCAGACTCGGGTATGACCCAGACACTGGAATTACCACACAGGGACTTTAAAATAACTAAGGTTGATATGTTAAGAGCTCTAATGGATAAAGTAGGTAGACAAAAAGTAAGAACAGGAGCCAGGCATGATGGTGCACACTTGTAATTTGTAATTCCAGTACTTGAGAGGCTGAGACAGGAGAATCACAGGATCGAAGCCAGCCTCGGCAACTTGTTGAGGCCCTCAGCAACTTAGTGAGACCGTTTCCAAATAAAATGTAAAATAGGAATGGAGGTGTAGCATGGAGGTAAAAGCCGCTGGGTTCCATCCCCAGTACCACAGAAAAAGTAAGAATAGATGGACAATGAAAATATAGAGATAAAAAAAAACTCTAAGAGAGAAACAAAAGGAAATGCTAGAAATAAAAGCATAACAGAAGTGAAGAATGCCTTTGACATTAGTAGAGGGAGTTGAGTCTCACTCTCAACTGATGAGACCAGGTGGGGCCAGCCTTCAGTAAGGTAGGCAAATACAACTGGAGGAACCAGTTTAGAGCAAAGGTGATGGTTTCCTTTTTTTTTTTTTTTTTTAACCTCAAAGCGATAGCTTCCAAAGTAGGTCCAGGTCATGATTGTTAGCAAATACAGGTGGACTGAAAGAAAACGTCCATAAAAGAAGGGTTGATTCAAATGCCAAAGAGAGGTTAAAATAAGCAGTAAAAAGCTCACACTGGGTTTGGTACAAGGTGACTGTGATCTATTGATCAGGGCCAGAGCTATAAACCCGGGACAGCTTCCATGGAATACGGGTACAGTGTGCTAATTAGAGGGGACATGAAAGGAGGGGAGAGAGTGTAGACAGTGAACTTGACCTCATCTAGCAAAATCTTGACAAGAACAAAGTGTGATGGAAGCAACAGTGACAGATTTAAATGGAGAGTTGGAGAACGTTTCTTAAAATGGAAGAATTGTATAACTACCCATAAGTAGAGTTGGGGGAAGCTCAGATATGTGAGTGAGGGAGAACAGATATATGAAGAAAGGTTTCAAAATCAACTGGAGAGACCAGGATCACCTTCAGAAGAAGAGCAAGAAGGCCACTTCTTCCATGAAAAGACATCTTTCCCGTATTAAGAGGAGTGAAGAGGAAAATATGGCTGTGGACACAGATAAGTCTGCAGATGTTGGCAGCAGAAAACTGGAGGAATTCATGCACACTAATGAGGCCACGTTATGCTGTGGGCTGCTCATTTCCAAATACTGTTTATTTTGTACTTGATTTTAATACATCCACAAATATATGAGTATTTCTTGGCCGGGTGTGGTGGTGCACACCTGTTATCCAAGTACTTGGGAAGCTGGGACTGGACTATCCCAGATTCAAAGCCACCCTCAGCAATACAGTGAGGCTCTCAACAACTTACAAATTAAAAGCCATTTACAAATAAAAATAAAATAGGACTGAGGGTATAGCTTAGAAGTGTAATGTCCCTGGATGCAATCCCCAGCACAAAAAATATGTACACGTGCATACATGCACACACAAACACACACATATACACACACATGTATATTTGTATATATAAGTTTCACACAAAAGCTACTGTCAATCTTTATTTAACTAATGCTCAATTTCTTTCTCTTTTAACATAAAAAATTCATTATATCCTGTGCACATTGCACACCCTAAGATATTTATGCTCCCCACCTTGAAGATACATTCCCTATATTGAAAGTGCAGTTCTGCACTTTTTTTTTTAATAAATAGCTACATAAAAGAAACTTGACCACTAAAACCCAAACTCTTCTAATTTAGTTTCTGAGCATCCTAACTACTACATGCACCTTCGTCTGCCTGTATTTATTAACATTCATGCCCATCTACCTTGAAAAACTTCTCTCCTGGACTTCCAACATCTGGCTTGAACCAGGCAATATTTGCTCAATTTCCTAACGTGGCTTCCCCCATAGCTCTTTGAGTGGCAAATTTATAAATAACTCTTAGCGATCACATCATCCTAGTTCAAGCCATTCCTTCCAGTGTCCCCTCCGATACATCACACCTGCAGACAATCCCCCACTGAGGATGTCCTGGCCTTGCATTTGGAACCCAACACTTCAGAGCTAGTGGCAGTCATCCTGTGTCCCTGGTTAAGCTTTACTGTCACTTCCTGGGCTGTCAGGCCACCGGCTTTCATTTCTCCCTTCCATCAATCTTGCAATGTTCTCCATTTGACTTGCAACCTCTTCTGTCCTCTTCCAGTTTACTGCTTCTTAACTGCTCTGTTCTGAGAAACAAGACAAGTGAAAATGTTGAGAACAGAGTACTCAGTAGAAATCAGTTGCCAAATGGAAATCGGTGAGTATGCGAGGAATTGCTAAGGAGCCTGGCTTTAACTCGGAGACATTGAGTCTCCAGCTTTCTAGCTCCACAGGCCTTTTTCACTTTTCCACATCAAAACCTTATTGCACACTAACCTCTATGCATGAGATGTCGACATATATAGCTTGGGTTTTCTTAAAGCGAAATAAATACATGAATTCCTTATGACATTGAAACCATATTCTAATTGCAGTATAATTAGCATTCATGCTGAGCGTGGTGGCATACTCCTGTAATACCAGCATGTGGGATGCTGAGACAGGAAGATCACAAGTTCAAGGTCAGCCTCAGTAACTTAGTGAGATCCTATTTCAAAATAAAAAAAATAAAATTGGGCTGGGGTACACTGCCATTCATTGCTCCCTAAGAATTAGGTGGAAGGAATCTGTACTAACATATTTTTCATCCTGTATTAGCAAAGTGCATTTCTAAAATAAGTATATGTTGTCAAATTTTGTAAATTTATATTTTCCTTGAAGCTTTTATGTCAGGAAATAGTCCTAATTCTTCCACCTGTATGGTATGAACCAATTCACAGAATTGATGACCACCTTCCAGGCAACCCCAACTTGGTAGAATCCAGAGAAAAGTTAAGAAAGCAAATACCCATTCAGTTGATTCCCCAGGAGTGTCCCAGCTACAAGATAGAGAGAAGTATCTAGTAACAGCTCCATCTGTACCAGCTATCCTCATTTCCATTATAAGCCGCAAATGGCAAAATCAATGGGGAGAGATGAAACTAGAATACAAAGAAGCCTAAAACTACTACAAATCACTGCTCTACCCTGGGAGGCCTGAGCAGAAATTCCTTGGAGAGTTTCTTTGAGAAAGTCTGTGCTGTTCAACCAAAGTACGAAGCTTCCCCTGAGGGATGTTGTCCCTAGTGGACAAATAGGTTCTCGTTGCCCCCTAAACACTCCTGGAGAGGGAATAGCAGCTTATGCACCAAGCTTCTGTGAAGCCCACTCCCAACAAGACCCAAGCACAAGGGCGATACGGAGAAGCACCACGGCTCTGTTTTGTAGGCAAATCAGGTGCTTTCTTCCAACCACAGATAGGAAGGGGCAAAGGCAGGCAAGAGTGTGCAAACAGCAAGGCTGGGAAGGGCTGCCTCAACGCAGGTCTGCTCTGTTCCCTGAGGGAGGTGGATTCCTGTTTGCTTAGACAGATTGTCGACTATTTCCATGCTTCTCTCAGTAGAAGTCTCTTTGGAAATATGCTACTCTCTTCACCTATATTTATTTTTAATTCTTCAATAATGCATTCATCCCAAATATTTAATAAACACCAAACATGGGTCCAGTCCTTTCCCAGATGACCAATCCTCAGTACTATGGAGCTTACATTCTAGAGAGAAAACAGAATACCATATAAGCATGTATTTTAGAAAATATGGTCCCTTGAAGGAAAACAGAATTAAGGGGATAGAAAACAATGGGGGCAGAAAAGGCATCTCTGAGGAGATACAGTTTGGGCAGAGACATGAAGGATGAGGAGGAGCAGCCTGGGCGGATGTGGAAAGAGTGTTCTTGGCTGGGAACAGTAGAGAGCATGGACCTCTGGCGTGGGAGGCTGCTTGAAGTGCACCTGGGGCAGAGGGGAGGAGGCCGGTGGACCTGAGGGCAGCAGGGGGAGTGAGGATAAGGAAAAGCAATGGGAGACCAATGGGAGCTGTGGCTCAGGGAACCTCAACAGCCACAATGAGACACTGGGTTGCATTCTGAATGTGACAGGAAAGCACTGGAGGTGAACACGGGAGGGAAGCCATCAGTCTGGCTGTCAGTGGAGAACATACTGGAAGGAACAAGAGAGGGGGAGAGCAGGAGGAGGAGTTGTCAGTGGTCCAGGCAGGAGGCAGTAGTGGCTGTGTGCACCTGGTAAAAGAAGAGAAGTGGGGAAATTCAGGATGGGCTGTGAAGGAAGAACTGACAGGATGTGTGGAGGTTGGAATATGGGATACGGGAGCAAGAAAGGAGTTAAGGGAACTCCGTGGTGGTAGGTCTGAATGCAAGGATGATCACTGGTGCTCTCAACTAGCAAGGGCAGCCTGAACTGGGGCACACATGTTGATCCTCTGAACAGAGTCAGGGAAGCTTGCAAACATGGATGTATTTCTAACCTCAGTGTACTTGCACAAAGACCATGGAGCACAAAGAAGACTACATACATTTCACACACACACACACACACACACACACACACACACACACACACAAGATCAGAGCAGAGAGACATAATACTACAGGGAGCACTGAAGCCAGCTCTGTGGATGGGCAGGAACTAGATCACAAAGACTTACTGTTTTTGTTTGTTGGTTGGTTGGTTGGTTGGTTGGTTGGTTGGTTGGTACTGGGGTTCCTAGAAGCCCGTCTACCTCCAGGCTACACTCCCAGACCTATTTTTACATTTTTATTTGGAAACAGGGTCTCCTAAGCCAGCGCGCTCAGCTGGCTTCGAACCTGCGCAATCCTCCTGTCTCCGCCTCCCAAGCGCGGGGATTACAAGCGTGTGCCACCACGCCTGGCTTAAGACTTACTGTTTTGTAGTGAAGATTTAACCTTCCTGTGCTTCAGTGACCTCATCTGAAAACTGGAGGTGAAGATGCAAATGCCCTCTGCATACAGTTAAGTGAGCTTAGATTTGTAAAGTTCTTAGAACAGTGCCTAATATGCAATAACTGTGGTATGAATGCTGACAAATTTAATAAAGTTTGCCCTAGGCAATGAGAATTAATTAAGCAGAGAATGATAAGATGGGTATCATAAATGAAATAAAGATAAACATTGAGATATACTTTTGATTGTAGAGAAAATGTTGATAAAATTATGATGTCTACATTTTGGAGATCATTACTACATGGGGGCTTTTGGTAGGGTTTGTTTTTGTTGTTGATTTTTTTATGGTACTAGGGACCAAACCCTGAAGTATGATACCACCAAGCTATATCCGTAGCCCTTTTTTATTTTATTTTGATGCAGGGTATTACTAAGTTTCCAAGGATGGCCTCAAACTTCTCCTATTTCAGCCTCCCAAGTCCCCAAGGTCACAGGTGTGCACCACAATACCCTGCACTACATTGCTTTTAAGTGCACTGAATTAGAGCCTTGTGGCCCAGAAGGTCTCAGGCCTATAAATTGTAGATTTGGAAAACGAAGTTTACATACATCATGTTTCCCAGTTTCCTCATATGGAGAGATAACATTTGAATATTACAAGTATGCCCTGTGCTGCACAGATCCTGTCATGTACCCTACAGTAGTTAGGCTTCTGCAAAGAAACAGAACCAATAGGAGATATAGATATATATAGATATAGATATAGATGAAATTTATAGAAAACAATTTATTAGGAGGGATTGGATCATACATTGTGGAAGCTGAGAAGTCCTAGGATCTACTATCTGCAAGCTGGAGAAACAGAAGAGTCAGTGGTATAGTTCCAGTCCAAGCCCCAAGACTGAGAACCCGGGCACCAATGTCCAAGAGCAAGATAAAGTGCATGTAGGTGTTCCAGCTCACGCCAAGAGAGAAAATTCTCCCTTCTTCTGCCTTTTCTATTTGGACCCCACTTGGATCGGATGATTCCCACCCACATTTTTTAGGGCAATCTTTACTTAGTCAGACATTAATTCCTCCAGAAGCACTCTCACCAACACACCCAGAAGTAATGAAAGGGACACCAGTACAGTGTTCCTTCACCCAGACAAGTTGACACATAAAATTAACCATCAGAGGACCAGCTAGTTAGCTTAATTATCTATAAATTGGGAATAATACCAACACCTGTCTTAGAGTCCTTGACTCATGGGGTGGACAGAGAATTAAATAATGGATTTCAAATGGAATTCTTAATGTATGGCTAAGCTATAAAAATTACCAATTATTTTATCTTTGAATTCAGAAGAATGAGGCTGAAATCAATGGGTCATAAAGCCAAAAATAAGACAACAAATAATATATTGCTAACTGACAGCTCTTCTTAAGAAATAAAAAAGAATTACAAATAGCCCCAGCTGTAACATCCAAAGAAATAAATAAGAATAAAAATATAAAATATCTATTTTATCCATTATGTACTTAACCCAACTTTGCTTTTTCTGTAGTTTATAGAACTTGGAGCAATAGTTTAGCTAAAAGCAAGGGTTATGTGAACTTGCAGCTTCAATGACTAGCAGTTGCAGAAGATGCTTTCAGCAGGTGCATCCTCAGGCTGAGAAGATTTAGTCAGGGCATGGTTGCTTAGATTGTTGGCACCTGGTGGTTTTGTAACACATGTTCGGCTAAGAGTAATGGCAAATGAGAGGACTGGGCTTAGATAGATGCTTTCCGCTGTGGGCATGAGTAAACCCTGCTTTATCCAGCTGCACTCCACACTCTCGAGTGTTACACACACTGCTACAACTGTGCCACATACCTGGCAGGATTTCAAGATGCTCTAAACTCTTATGCCCCCCAGGAGACCTGTTGAAAAACCAAAAGGAAGTAAAAAGAGAGATTTAAAATATCAAATGCCTCGATACCTGATGTGTTGCTGTTTAACAGATGTAACTTAAAGAGAAAATCAAAGGACTTTTCCATTCAATATGACAGGCTCCAGGAAAACTTTTAAAATAGAAAACATGAAGCAGACTCAAAGAGTCTAAGAGAGGGAAAACAGATATGAAGAAAACACTGAATGGAGGGTCAGTGAATGAAGAAAAACTCTCAAGGAAAACAGTGAGATATCTAAGTGACTATAATTATAAGAAAGGTGTTTTTTTTTTTCCCCTTTTGTAGTATTGGGGATGAAACCCAGGGCCATTCAACCTCCAAGTACACTCCCATCCCTATTTTTTTATTTTTTATTTTGAAACAGGGTCTCATTAAGTTGCAGAGGGCCTCACTAAGTAGCTGAGGCTGGTCGCAAACCTGTGATCCTCCCATCTCAGCCTCCCAAGTACGGGGGTTACAAGCCTGCGCCACCACGCCTGGCGAAGAAAGCTTATTTGAAAAAGCTTGGTTATTTCTTTTACAAGTATTTATTAAGTACCAACTTGGTGCCAAGCACTATGCCAGGAGTCCTCAAGGATTTTGACTAGTGGGGCAGACAGAAAACAGGTGATTATAAAACAGACGTGGAAATCTGTGGTGGAGAATTAACAAAATGGGGCAGGAAGCAGGGAGGTGGGGCACGTAGCTCTCTGGAGTCGGAGAAGGGAGAAGATTAACTCAAGGAAACGATGACCATGAACGAAAAAGAGGAAAGCACTGTGCCTCCTAGACCAGGGGCAGCTGCTCCTTGCTGATGAGACCTGAAGTAAGGCACTCCTCTCTCTATCTCCTGTCCTCATCCTTAATGGAAGGTTCTTGGGCTGCATGATCAGCTAGGAATCCTACAAACTCTATGAGTAAATGGTCACTCTTGGCTCCTCTCGTTCTTCACATTTTACCACCGGTCTGTTGTAATTGCCAATGGTGCCACTTTCAAAGTATATACCCAGGATCTGATCTCCTTTCATCCCTCCATCTATGGCTGTCACCTTGATGTGTATCCTAAGCCAACATCACCCGCCTCCATTCTGAAGGGCAGCCATAAAAAGTAAAATGTTTACTACCTGGCCCTCTACAGAGAACATTTGCCAACCTCTGTGCTAGATCTCCAGAATATAAGAAAAACAAAGACTTTGTTTCAATCACCACCATCTCCCCAGTGCTTACAACTGTGCCTGGCACACAGTAGGTATTTAATGAATATTTGAGTAACTCCGAGGTTTTCAAGTTGCTTCACCGAGTCAGCGGGTAGGTCAAATAAAAATTACAGTATCTGATAGAAAGTATGGCATGCACAACATAATTCTAAGTCTTTAATTCCTTTCTTTAATCCTCATGATAACCCTAGGAGATAGAAACTCTTCTTATCAACCCCTATTTTAGAGATGGAGGGACTATGGCACCAAAGGTTAAGTAAGTTGCCCATCTTTCCATGAGGAAAACTTGGGATAGGAACCCAAGAGGTCTAATTCCACAGTTCATCCTGTTAACTACTGCTCCACGCTGCCCCCAGAGAGACAAGGGAAGTGACCCTTTTGTTTACTCTGTTGGCTTTTATATATGCTTCTCTGAAAACATATTTATGATATCTTAAAAGTTTGAAAACCCACTGAAAATCTTATTAAAGTCGCTTCCCGGTTTAGTATTCTAAACTCTCCTCCTAGCAAGAACTACTCTGAAGAAAAAAAAAAACAGTTTCAAAAATTGCAACCTGAACCCTTCACCTTTCCTTGTCACATCTCCAAAGACATCCTTGCACAGGTCCACTACAGGACTCATCCCAACTGCTGGAAAGGGAGATGGCTAATTGCTTCTGTAAGGGAGAGTAACACCAAAAACGTCGATTGTGTTTACATCCATTGCACTCTCCAAAAAATATAGGAAAGAAATTGAATCGGAGGGACTCAAAATCTAATTTAACTTTTAATTGCTTCACTTATTGCAAAACCATAGAGGATGAGCTGGAGAGGCACAAAACACATGCAGAATGCCAAAGATCAAAGCTGTAACTAGCATACCCGTGGCGTGGCCTGAAATGTCACCCCAAACCCTACGGCTACTGCTCTCGTCCCTGAACGCCTCTTATTATTTTTCAGCTTGTGAGCACATACCTTCCAACACCGAGACATCAATAAGTCAGGCCAAGGATAATCTCTAGGTTATTAATTAAACCCTGTGTACAGGCATGCACACGATAGCATCATACATAGCATACGGAGCCATAAACACTGCGTGGAACCAGCAACCATAAATTATGAGCATATAATTCCCTTGAGCTTCGTAAACCATAAAAATGAAGCTCAAGTGGTTTGTGTAGTCATTTGAATCCCAGAAGGAAATATGGCACTGCGATTCAAAAGTTGCTTATTGTTTATTTTTATATAATGGATGGATCCTACTTCTCCATTCACGCATGTCCTCCTCCCAGTGGGGCCGTCCATCCTCATGCTGATGTTCCCTGTCAGCCATCCCTTCACCACCTTAACCCCCACCCCCCAGAAAAAAACCTCTTTCCGCTTACCAGAAAAGGCCCCTCCATGGCAGGGGCAGAAACAGCAGTCTGATGGGAGTTTCAGTCTGCTTCTCATCTCATTAGCAAATTTTAATAATTCACGAGAGCAATGTAATTCTTGTGAATAATCAACAGAGTTTTTACATTGCATGCAGCATATTTAATGCTGTGTTCCATGCATTAGGGCATAGATTCTGAGAAAAAATAATTGAGCACTAAAAAGTATTGTTTTAGATTTTTTCTCCCATCCCCTGTCCTGAAAGTCAAGTCCTCAATCAAAACTATTCTGTTATCTCCTTGAGTCCCAAATATACATCCACTAATGGACCTAACAAGGAAAAAACAAATATAAAGTATTTGTGCTGGGAAATGCACAATAATCAGAAGGAAGTCTTCCTCAAAGGTGTGCAACCTGAGTTTTTAAAATATATAATACCAGCCGGTGTGGTGGCACACACTTGTAATCCCAGTACTTGGGAGGCTGAGACAGGAGGGTTGTAGGTTGAAAGCCAGCCTTAGCAACTTGTGAGGCCCTCCACAATTTAGTGAGTGCCTGTTTCAAAATAAAGAATAAAAAAGGGTGGTGGGTAGGGCCAGGCGTGGTGGCGCACGCTTGTAATCCCCATACTTGAGAGGCTGAGACAGGAGGGTCACACAGGTTCGGAGCCAGCTTCAGCTACTTAGTGAGGCTCTCAGCAGCTTGGTGAGACCCTGTTTCCAAATAAAAAGATAAAATAGGTCTAGGAGTATAGCCTGGAGATAGAAAGTCCCTGGGTTCCACCCCCAGTGCCAAAAAAAAAAAAAAAAAAATGGGGCTGTGGGTATAGCTCAGAGGTAGAATGCCCCTGGGTTCAATCCCAGCATTACACACACACACGCATTACACACACACACACACACACACACACACACACACACACACTGTATATATATATATATATATATATATGTATATATATATGTATATATATATATATATATATATATATATTGCACTATGCGATCAAAAGAGCATGTGAATTGGAGTCAGGTAAACCAAGGTTTCGTTTGAACTTGGCTGCTTCTTAACTGTGTAATATCAGGTATGCCAATTAGTATCTCTGAACAATAATTTCCTCATCTGAGTAAGTGAAAATGATAGTATCTGCCTCTCCGAGTTTCTGGGTAAGTTAATAATATGCACCTCTTACTAGCCATGTATCCTTGTGCATGCTGTAAAATGGCTTAGTGCCTCTATTTCCTCCTCTGTGAACTGGGGATAATAAATGTCCTTTCTCCTGAGATTACTCTAAGATTAAACATAGTACTGCATGTAAAGAATCCAAAATGGTTTCCAGCACATACTAAGTGCTCGATAAATGTTAGCAGCTATGGTTGTTGCTATACATAAAGTGTATACTTTTCCATTCCTTATACTATTTTATATGATGCAATAGGTATTTAATAGTAATAAAAATAATATCAGCAATAATGAAACAATAAGTGATCTCTTACTGAGATGTATAACATAGGATAACATAGTTTTATTTTTATAAGTTTATAAACTCATCCAAAGAAGTGAAGCCAAGGGCTTAAATGGGCATTTAAATATCCATATTCATGGGAACTTTTTTTTTTTTTTTTTGCAGTACTGGGGATAAAACCCAAAGGCATTCTACCTTTGAGCTACACCTCCAGCTCTATTTTTTATTCTTTATCTTGAAACAGGGTCTCACTGAGTTGCAGAGGGCCTCACTAAGTAGCTGAGGCTGGCCGCAAAACGCGATCCTCCTGTCTCAGCCTCCTGAATGTGGAGATTACAAGCGTGCACCACATCCAGCAGAACATTATTTACAATAGTCAAAAAAGGTGGAAGGAACCTAAATACTCATAAGCAAATAAAAGGATAAACAAAAGGTGATCTATACTTACAAAAGAAGAGTACTCAACCTTAAGAAGAAAGGAAACTCTGACAAATGCTATAACATCAATGGACCTTAAAGGTATTATACCAAGTAAATGAAACCAGTCACAAAAGGGCAAATATCATATGATTCCACATAGATGAGGATTTATACTAGTCAAATTCATAAATACAGATAGCAGAAAAGTGGTCTCCAGGGGCTGGGGGAAGGGGAACTGGGGAGTTAGTGTTTAATGGGTACAGAGTTTCAGTTGGGGAAGATGAAAAAGTTCTGGAGATGGTTGGTAGTGGTGACTACTGCACAAGTTGTGAATATACTTAGTGCTACTGAAGTGGACATTCTAAAATGGTTAAAATGAGATGAGTGTGATGGTGCACGCTTATAACCCCAGCATTTGGGAGGCTGAGACAGGAGGATTGAGGTTCACAGACAGCCTCAGCTACTTAGTGAGGCCCTTTGCAATTCAGTGAGACCCTGTTTCAAAATAAAGAATAAAAAATAGGGCTGGGGGTGTAGCTTGGAGATAAAATGCCCTGGCATTCCATCCCCAAACCCACAAAAAAAAAAGGTTAAAATGATACATTTTGGGGGGCCAGGCGTGGTGGCACACTCTTGTAATTCCCACGCTTGGGAGGCGGAGACAGGAGGATCGTGCAGGTTCAAAGTCAGCCACGCTGGTTTAAGAGACCCTGTTTCCAAATAAAAAGTATAAAATAGGTCTGGGAGTGTAGCCCGGAGGTAGAAGGGTTTACAAGAACCCCAGTACCAACAACAACAAAAAAAATTTAGCAGACATGATAACACATGCCTATAATCTCAATACTTGGAAGGCAGAGACAGAAGGATCACGAATTCAGCAACTTAGCAAGACCCTGTTTCAAAACAAAAAATAAAATAGGGCTGAGGGTGTGGTTTCAAAGGTAGAATTCCCCTAGGTTCAATTCCCAGTACATACATATTCTACTGCACGCGCGCATGCATGCATGTGTGTGTGTGTGTGTGTGTGTGTGTGTGTGTGTGTTTTGGTATATTTTATTTCAAAATAGTTTAGAAGCATAGAACACTGTGAAGAGGGCAAAAGAAGACTAAAAATTCTCCATGAAGCAGAAAATTGAGCCTTAAAAGACAGGAAGATCTAGGGAGATGGCATATTCCCAGTGAGAGAAACATGCGAGTGAGGACCCAGGTACAATCAGACGCCAGATAGCGGGAAGTGACCAGCACTGAGGCCCTCGGCTGGGGAGCTTCCAGCCGCTCCCACTCAACTTCTCAGGAGCTAACTCACAAAATAATGCCAGTTCTCAAATCGATGCGCTTTCATCTTTTTTCACATACTCACTTCTTGCAAACCCCCTTACCTGTAAAATTCTACTTTGTTTCCATCATCACCAGGTTCTAAGGTCACCTCCTTTGCAAAGCCTTCCCCAGCCCCAGCACTTCCTCCTATATTATATATCTCTCTCCTCTACAAGGATTGACAGCTGTCAAAGAGGGGCTTGTGTCCTTTTCTTATATCCCAGCCCTGGCACCATGCCTGCTGCTTACACCAAATAAATGCAGGTAGTGTTGATGCATCACAGAGAAACCCAAGTGGTAGAATTGAGACTTGATGCACTGGCTACTTTTCAAGGCGGGGAAGATGATGATATAATGGAGTTGAGGAAATGTAAGTCCAACTCCATGAAATGAACTGGAGGAAAAAAGAGGCAGAAGTCAAGGACACAAGCTAAGGAGGACCATGCTGGAGTCTGGGCAGGAAGGAAGAGGGCCAGGGAGTAAGTAATTATGGTAAGAATAGGGAGAAATCTTTGGAAAGAAAATCTCCTGTACCTAGCAGATTATTGAATATGAGAAGTCAGGAGCATAGATACAATTTTAAATGAGTTCAAATGTTCGCTGTGGATGACTGATGTCATGGGGTCTCATTGAGAATCAAGAGATTGGTAAGATGTAGGTGTTTAATGGGCAGAGTTCTGGTGAAAAAGTGCCTCCATTTATAAGGAGATAGAAGAACACCAGAGTGGAGGCTGGAGCTCCTGGATGAACAAACTCACACTTTTCTAGGCTGCTAACTTCTCACTCTGAAGGGTCCTGTCTTCACAAAACAATGAGGCTATTTTTCAAAATGACTCCATTACCAGGACAGCACTTAGAAAAAAGAGGCAATAAATTCAATTATATACAGCATTTAGTTGGAAATAAGTAGAATGAAATTTCTACCTAATGAGCTTAACATCCCTCTCTAAGAAAAAAAAAAACAGTAATCTGGTATAAACATCAGAGGGATGTCTTTAAGGTCCCTGAGTGGCTTTAAACAAGGGGAGACATGTCCCTTACCCAACCTTTCCCCACTGTGATGTGCCTTTGGGCCAAAACTAACTTTGGCCTCTTGCCTGACAAAACTGACTGACAAGGAGAAGCCCAAAGTTTAGAGGATTCACATGTGCTGAAATAAATAACCCAAGATGCTTTCTAGTTTCCTCTTAAGGGGCATTTATTATTATGTCACTATATGTATTACAGCTTTGCATAAAAAATTATGGCTTCAAAAAAATTATGGCTTTGGCTAATGGAAGCTCAGACTGTAAATATACATTGATAGTAAGCCGGATTACATTAGAGAATCATGATAGGGCAGAAGGAAGCTCTTATCTATGCCTCCAAGAGATAAT
Organism: Muscardinus avellanarius; assembly: GCF_963383645.1. Taxonomy (NCBI): domain Eukaryota; kingdom Metazoa; phylum Chordata; class Mammalia; order Rodentia; family Gliridae; genus Muscardinus; species Muscardinus avellanarius. The sequence goes on along the minus strand of NC_137789.1, from coordinate 45,998,004 downwards.
AACTGCCTGATCATTATCGTCCTCTCAAACACAGAGAAAACTGAGTCTCAGAAAACAGGCTTTCATGCTCCTGGGTAGACCGATTCACTCAGGCTAGTTCCATGTTACTGCACCCTGAGAACACAGAATGGCTACACATGGCCAAAAAGCTATGATTAAAAAAATAAAAGGCAGAATTGTTTAACAATTAAATCAGTGCTATGTCATTGCTGGACTTCCTTCGGGAAAAATTATTTCTCAGACAATCAACAAATAATTTAGATGGGTGGACTACCCGCCGACTGATAATAGAGATTTTCACAAACCCCAAGTCATAAAACTCCAGGAAATGAAATAAAAAAGCAAGGTAAATCACCATCAGTTTATTTATGTTATTCATACCATGCTAATTGTAAAAGTCAATCTAGAGATGATATTCCCAGCAGGGTGACAAAGGTTCCATCTCATGCTCCCCACTGTTTCCAGAGGCAGGCACATTCACACATGTGCTCCCTCCACACACACAGAGCGGCTCAGCTAGTCTCCTCAAAACACAGCCAGGACTTGTTTTCCTCCCCAGTCCCCGGGATGATAGCACCACTAGATATTGCACTCTCAGGATACAGAACAAGCCTAGGAGAGCACTGACCTCGTAGCTTTCTCCCAGAAAACATAAATAAGAGGAGTCTTGCATTACAATTCTAGAAAAGTCTCCCTGGTTTCTAAACTCCAGTCCTAGGACTTGTTAACCATATGAGATTTTTTTTTTTTTATCAACAGCTACCCCTTCCCCCAAAAAATATATGAGAAAAATAAGAATAAAGTGATGAGTGTTCCAAAAGGTAAATTTATTGAATTTAAATAACTCCTTTTTGCTAATAGGACCTTCTTAAATTTTATATATGTGAAAAGCCATCTTATTTATAAAATAATAGTAGTAGATGAGATTTAAAAGTGTAGTCAACAATCTCTCTCCCTCTTCTCTCTCTCTCTCTCTCTCTCTCTCTCTCTCTCTCTCTCAAAATAAACAATACTTCTTCATGGCACACTGTTGTTTTCAAACCACACAATGCTCCCTCTCCTCCATCTCCGATCCACTCTCCATTCCACTTTCCTGTGTAACTATGCACCTCATAGTGATGAGTGGGAAAAAATGCAATAATCTATGTATATTAAAAATATATACACACACAGCATAATGTGTTTTATAAATTCATGCAAATCCAAGCAACTCTATCAGTTCTATCTTTCTACAAATGAAGTAACTGAGAGTTAAAGAAGTGAAGTAACTTGCCCACAGCCACAAGATCTCAGCTGAAATTCAAGCCTCCTGTGAACTTTCTGCTTCTCAATAAGTCTTTGGCCATTTCCCTAAATACACACACACACAGAGATAGAGTAGAGATAGAGATAGAGATAGAGATAGAGATAGAGATAGAGATAGAGATAGAGATAGAGAGAGTAAAAAAATGTAAAAATGAAATGAATCATAAACATTTATAAAAATAATTACAAACCTCAAAACAAAAGCTCTATTATGAATCTATTTTTAGAAGTTTCTACAGGACCAAAAGATCATCTGGACTTGAACAATATAGAGCTGAAAAACAATTTATTAGCCATATTTGTAAAAAATAAAAAACTTGCCGGGCGTGGTGGCGCACACTTGTAATCCCCGCGCTTGGGAGGCAGAGACAGGAGGATTGCGCTGGTTCGAAGCCAGCCTTGCTGGCTTAAGAGATCCTGTTTCCAAAAATAAAAAAGTATAAAAAATAGGTCTGGGAGTGTATCCCGGAGGTAGAAGGGCTCCAGGAACCCCAGTACCACCAAAAAGTAAAAAAAAATTAAAATTTAAAAAAAAAACTCACCATCCTATGTGAGCCACACAAATTCCCTTGGGGATCCTCACTGAGTAGGGGAGCCTATCAACCACAATAATTCTGAAACTTGGCTGGGATGCCCCTGAGCTCGCCCTTCCCTTTCAAACCACAGGTCTTCTCTTCTCTGGTCTCTCCTTTCCAGATCCCAAAGAGAACTCAATTTCTTCTGGTTCCACTGGTCACACTGTCTTTCCTCCACGTGAGGCAGTGGCTCTCAGTCTATGCAGACTCCACTGTGGACATGTCCTGCAGAAGCCAGAGGTGAGAGCACTGCACAAAATTCTTTTATACCCCTATTAGAATTCATGAAGTGACTGTTTCTGGTATATGCCTTCAAAATGTTTTATCTGCTACTTACAGGTATAAATCATAGGGTAGTTTCATCTGTTTAAAAAATACTATTGTCAGCTGGGCATTGTGGTGCACACTTGTAATCCCTGTGCTTGGGAGGCTGAGAGTGGAGGATTGCAGTTTGCAGGCAGCCTCAGCCACTTAGTGAGGGTCTCAGCAACACAGTGAGACCCTGTTTCCAAATAAAATATAAAATGGGTCTGGGAGTATACCCCGGAGATAGAAAGCCTCTGGGTTCCACCCCCAGTACCACCCAAAAAAAAAAAAAATACTATTGTCAGCCAGTTGCGGTGGTGCACACTTGTAATCCCAGTACTTGGGAAGCTGATACAGGAGGATCACAGGTTCAGAACCAAGCTTCTGCACCTTCTGCTCCTCAGTGAAACCCTATTTCAAAAATAAAGAATAGCCGGGAATAGTGGTACACGCTTGTAATCCCAGCATTTGGGAGGCTGAGACTGGAGGATTGCGGTCCGTGGACAGCCTCAGCGACTTAGTGAGGCCCTCTGCAACTCAGTGAGTCCCTGTTTCAAAATAAAGAATAAAAAATAGGGCAGGGGGTGTAGCTTGGAGGTTGAATTCCCCTGGGTTTTATCCCCAGACCCACAAAAGTAAAGGAAGAAAGAAAGAATAAAATAGGGATAGGGGTGTATTTCGAAGGTAGAATGCCCCTGGGTTCAATCCCTAGTACTACCAAAAGAGAAAGAAAAGAAAAAACACTATTGTCATGTATCATGCTGTGCCTTTATCCACAAAAAACAATTCCTTCATTGATGTGCCCCTGCCCCTGAAGGCTCTGATGCTAGAGACTTGTCTATTTTTTAGTAAACAGTGGGAAAAGAGTCTCACTCTTGGCTTAGAAATTCCAAATTTAATCTATAATTTCACCAAAAGCCAGTAACCAATTCTGCTACCTAACAGAGCTCAGCAATGTATCATTGCAGGTCTCCAAAACCAAGGACAACCTTGAACAGTCACTCTATCCTAAAAGCTTCAGTGCTCCTTGGTTGAGAAGTATCCCAAGAATTATGCAATCTGAGGCTGATATTGTATAGTTTATTTCAACAAAAATAATGATATTTGGACAGCAAGGATTGGCTTTCACTGCTGTATGAAATAAGACTTGCTTATGTTTGCATCTAGCACTAATTAAATTTAAGACTTCCTTAACTGTTTGCATCTAGCACTAATTAAAGCTCTCCTACTTCTTTCTATGAACCACTCTCTGATCTCTGGGGGACTATTCATCTATTTTAATGCCTATTTCTTAGATTCTTCCTTCTTTGAATTTCTTAAACCTTACTCTAATGAAATATGTTTTAGTATCTTATACACCTTTTTCATTGTTTTTGTATGAATCTCTAGATATAGTAACTTTTTGTCTTAAAAGACAAAACAATATCAAACTGAACATTTTTCACAACTTCCTCATAAAAGTAGGTTAGTTTATTCATTAAAACCACATAATCAGTCAGGTGTGATGGTATACGCCTATAATCCCAAACAATTTACAAGCATTATTTTATATGATCTTTGCAACACCCCTATTAGCCAGGAATAATTATAGTCCATCCTTATTACATGAGAAAACTGAGGTTCAGAAACATTACTTGGGAGGCTGAGACAGGAATACCACAGGTTTGAGGCCAGTCTCAGCAAATTAGCAAAATTTTGTTTCAAAACAAAACAAAATAGGGATGGAAGTATAGCTCAGAGGTATAATGCTTCTGGGTTCAACCTTTGGTACCAAAACAACACAAAAAAAAAACCGTAATCACTGATCTGATCTTTACACCAATTAAAAAGAATATTTTTGTGTCTGACTGCTTTGACAATTTATTAGAAGGAAGAAAAAAGAAGGGAGGAGTGACAAAAAACGTCACTAAAGAGAAAAGCCAGCTGGGCATGATGGTGCAGGTTGTAGTCCCAGTACTTGGAAGGCTGAGACAGGAGGATCACAGGTTCACAGACACCTCAGCTACTTATGAGGTCATCTGCAACTTAGTGAGACCCTGTTTCAAAATAAAGAATAAAAAAATAGGGTTGAGGTTATAGCTTGGAGGTAGAATGCCTCTGGGTTCAATCCTCAGTGCCGCAGAAAAAGAGAGAGAGAGAGAAGCCAAACTCAAAGAATAGAAAAAAATTATTCTACTGAGTTAAATTGATTAAATATTCAACATATCAAAAGCTGATGAGCATTGTCACATAATGGCTGTTCACTGAGCATGTCTATGTGCAGGTGTGAGGGAGAGAACGGTTGCAATCCAAAGCGAGGCATTGGCGCCATGTTTCAGTTTCATACAGACTGGGATCCACTAGCTCTGTGACCTTGAGCAAGTGACTTGTGACCTTGACAATAACTGAACCTCAGTTTTCTCATATAGGAAGGACTATAATTATTCCTGGCTAATAGGGGTGTTGCAAAGATCATATAAAATAATGCTTGTAAATTGTTTGGTGCAGTACTGTCATGCAGTAAGGATTTTAAGTGCTAGCTAGCCATCATTATTATTATTATTATTAATTGCCATCATCCTTATTAAGTTATGCTACAATTAGACACTAAACTACCAATGAGACTGATGTGCTGAAGGAGAAAAAAGTCCTTCAAAGAAATTCTTCTCCACATCTTCCTGCTCTCTGTCGCAGGTAAATCGTCCAAGCGTATACCTGTTCCAGCCTCCTAGAGAAGTGCTGAATCCTTTGGAGGAAGCCTGTAGTCAATTCCACGGTGACTTGCATCGGCCTCCCCCAGTACATCACTAGGGAAGCTACTCAGTATAGTCAGCACATCGCTCTAGTTATCGATAGACAAATCTCTTTTGTGTAGCTCCTTTTTTTTTGTGTCGCCATTCTAGACTGAATCCTCTGCACCAAAAGATATGTTATGAACTGTGCTTAAAAGACTTCAGGAACTACCCTGACTAGTTAAAAATACAAGATATATACTTAACTAGTCACATAGAGCAATATGTTATAAGTATGCACCACATCGTGAGATTGATTAGTCAGGGAAGATTTCCAAAACAGACAGACCTCGAGATTAACCTTGAAGGAGGCGGGAAAGGCGTTGGCAGGAGCTTCACAATTATTGTCTCATTTAATCCTCGCAGAAGCGCTGAGGGTGATGTGATTCATGCTTTTTATATGAGGAAACTGAGGCTCAGAGATGCACAGTCACAGGGGCGCTACAGGGGCTAGAGTGGAGACTGAAGGCCCAGGGTTAAGCTTTGCACCCCAGCCCACGCCCTGGTCACCCTTTCGATGTTTTAGTCAGCCCCTTGCATAAATTACACTAGTATCTAATAATGATAATGATCATTTACCCATGGGCTCTATTTTCTCCCTAGAATTTGTTCTTGTCTTTTAAAAATTTAGACTAGCATTGACTGTACTGTCTAAAAGAATCAAAAGAATAAATGGGCTAAATGTTAGAAGGGGCCATAGAGAAAGATTGATTGAAATTAGGAAACAGATTGTTATGATTGAAGCCCCTTGCAAAACTTTCTCTAGGGCCAGCCGACGTTGGCCTCCTAGGGTGTAGAGGTGGGGGTAATGCCTCCATGTGTGCCACCTGCCACCCTTTCCCATCTCTTCCTCTTCTTTTATGCCCCATTCAACCTAAATAAACTTACCAATGAAGAAAGGCACAGGCCAACACCCATCTGGAGTGCCAGAGAGGTTTGTGGGGTCCTGGTTCTTGATTTCTCTGACTCTACCTCCATAGCTTTTCCAACCATGTGGGTCAAAAGCTATGAAAGCAACCAACACGAAGCTGCAACATCAGGAACAGCTGTCTCTGCCTTGCAGGCTGCTGCCAGACAAGAATCAGTGAACCCAAGAATGGAAAAGAATGGAACAGAATAGGAGAGAATAGAATAGCCAGGATAGGATAGCTTTTTGTCCTTTCATGGGATATAAGTTTCTTTGATTAAGTAGAAATAAAAAAATATTAAAAGTGTCTCAGAACCATACCGAATTCTTTTTCCCCCTGAATCTTCAAATTACAAACAGCATGGATATCTTGAGCCTAAAATGGTGTGTGACTTGAGCATAGGTAAAATGCTACACAATCGTCCCTAAGAAAAGATAAATAATCGTGAAAAGCAGGCATAGATGCAAAGAAAATGTAATTTTCATCCTTAAAAAAAAACAAAGAGCGAGAGAGAGAGAGAAACAAAGAAACATTGCCTGAGTCCTCAGTGACCCACACATATCAAATTATACAGGATGGGGTAATATGATTGCCCATTCTCAAATCAGCCAGCAGATGTGCCGCTGCATTCTGCATGAGCAGCAAGTGACAGAAAAGCCCTGCTGGAAGTCTTACTAAAAGAGAATTACAATAATCAAGCCCGTGCCCCATCAGGGCATGTGTGACTGCGGCAAAATTAAATACAGAGGCAGGCCCTGCCCAAGGCCTGAAAAGCACAACCACCGGCTGCACCTTCTGAGCACTGTTCTCTGAAAGAAGGGCTATAGATGTTTTGTTTCTGTTTTGTTTTTGTTTTTGTTTTAAATGAGATCAAGCATAGCGGCCTTGTTCAGTTTCATGTTTTTGCCGCTAGCCCACTGGCTGTCCCCTCCTCGCTCTTTCTTGCTCCCGATGGCCTTTGTCCTTGTTTGTCTGTCCCCTCAATCTTGACTTGCAATCCTGAGCTGTCAGTCACGAGATTGAGAGGTGAGGATTTAGGAATTATTCCTAGAATGATTTAGGAATTATTCCTAATAAGATTTAGGAATCATTCCACAGAACACTTTACATGAAGCAAGTGGCAAACAGTTTTATTTATACCCCCAACAAATCCATGCCCACCACTAAACACTATCTTATACCTTTTGAATATGATAAACTATAATCTCAACTTCCAAGGAGCTCCAAGTCCCAGGACCAAGTAATCTAGTTGGTGCAGGGAACTCATTGTGATGTGTCTGAAATTTTCAGTCAAACTCTTTTCTACCTTCTGCAAATTAGTAATTTCCAAGCTGTGTTCTCAGAGAAGGGGCTCCCAGAGGTGGGGTAAGAGTAAGAACAAGCAGAGGACAGCTCCCACATTCGCCCCTGATTTCTGGAGCACAGCCTCTCCACCCCTCCCACCCATCCCGTCACCACCTGGCATGGCTGCTGTCCCTTCACCCATCCAGTACAGCGGCCTCGCTCTCCTGCTTGTTCTACCCCTGCTCCCAGCATCCTTTTCAAAATACAAATTAGCAGCTAGGGGTGGTAGCGCACACCTGTAATCCCAGTACTTGGGAAGGCTGAGACAGGAGGATCAATTCCAGGTTCAAGGCCAGCCTCAGCAACTTAGTGAGACATGGTTCCAAAATCGAAAAAATAAAATAGAGCTGGGGGTGTTACTTAGAGGCAGAATGCCCTTGGGTTCAATTGCCAAAACCACAAAAGTTATACATATGTATATGTATATGCATAACAACACACGCATATTTCTTAGATTATAATATATATATATATATATATATATATATATATATATATATATATATATCACCTAAATTCGTTGGATGACTTATTTCAAAGACAACCCAAACTCCTTGCCTCATCTTAAAAGAACCTGCATAATCTGACATGCACCTGCCCATCCTTCCAGTTTGTGACACGCTCTCCCTTGCTCACAAACACTCCAGCTGTGGAGGAGTTGTTTTCTTTCTGTGCCTTGAAACGCCAAGCTCCCTGGCACCTGAAAAGACTCCGCCCTCCCGGCCTCTGCCCTGCTCTTTCCTCTGCCTGGATGTGCTTCTCCTTCTTTGCCTGGCTGGCTCTTCCTCATCTTCAATTTGAACTCGCATGTCCCCGTCTCAGAGAAGCTGTCCCTGACCACCCTACTGGTGTTCTATTTTGTGCAACTGTCTATCATTGGACCCTGTTCTTTTTCTGCACAGCAGTTATTCAATGTGTAATAATGAAGTTAGTTTCTTCCATTTACTAATTTATCCCCAACTATACTTCATTACACAAGCCACAGACATGATCTCTCGTTCATAAGCCCCCTGTGGGATAAGGATACTGCCTTATTTCACCCTTGGCTCCTAGCAAAAGATAATGCGATTAATGTTTGACAGAGGGAGGGAGGGAGGGAGGAAGGGAGGAAGGAAGGAAGGAAGGAAGGAAGGAAGGAAGGAAGGAAGGAAGAAAAGGAGGGAGGGAGGGAGGAAAGAAGGGATGGAGAAATATGCCCATTTGTAATGAACACTAAAAAGAAAAGATAGCTTGGCATGGTGGTGCACACTTGTAATTCTAGCACTTGGAAGACTGAGACAGGAGGATTGCAAGTTTGAGGCAAGCCTCTGCAATTTAGTAAGACCCTGTTTCAAAATAAAGAGGGCTGAGATACAGCTCCATGGTAGAGGGCCCCTGGGTTCCATCCCCAATACCACAATAAAGCAAAAATAAAGGTAAGACATATATAACAGGTAGGCCTAATGGCAGTCATGTCATTAAGGTTTGAAACCTCAGTTGAATCGAATCCTGCATAATCTGAACGGCTTCCTTGCATGCCTTTCCCCATGGGCACAGGGAAGAGGACCAGGAAACAGATTAGAGGTGAGTTCAGGGTCTGGTTCTCCCCACCCAACTAGCCTTGCCTCCTGTTTAATGGTGTAAACCCTCAGAAGAATCGGGGTTTCCTGGGCCTCTGCACAGCAGCTTTCTATGGGCTTGATGGATGCAGCAATCTTCCTCCCTGGCCCACAGTCCTCCTTGTCTGTGGCTCAGGCAGCATATTCCATGCTTCCTACCCAAGTCCGGGAGGTCTCCTGGAGCACATATAACACCTGGCAGCAGCCTGAAATCACACGTCTGGATGCTGCAAAGGCACCGCCGTACGTTACCTTCCTGCTCTGCAGGGAGAAACATTATTTTTGGTTGAAATCACTTTTTCTTTTATCCCAGGTCAAAGGAAGTTCATTCTCCCCATTGTTCAATTTTCCTGAGCCAAATTTTAAAATTTGGTCTCATTTTAAAATAAACTAGGTTTAAGTGTACTATTTTATATAGACATGTAGCTAAAGGTCAGAGCACTGATGGAGTCTAATTTAATTTAATATATATGTGTGTAACTATATATATGTATATATATATGTGTGTGTAACTGTATATAATTATATAGGTGTGTATATATATATATATATATATATATATATATATATTTAAAAATTAAGTCTTATTTTAAAATTGAATTCACCATGTAAGGTTCTTCTCAAAACACAATTTATCAATGTACTTATCAATCTTTCCATTTCAAAGGGATTGTTAATGCTAATCTGCCCTCATGTTGGGAGGAAACTCAACTATCAGAAACTTTTAATCAGTATGAAAAAGAGAAAAAAAAATTTTAGAAATTCTGTAACCATCATAAAATAACTTTCACAAACTTTTCATCTTTATTTTTAAATTATCATTTTAGTTGTTTAAATTTATGGGGTACCATGTGATAATTCAATACATGTTTATATAGTGTGTAATGATCAAATCAGGATAATTAACATTTCTAACTTCTTAAACTTTATAAATTGTTGATTAATCATAATTGTACATATTTATGGGATACAGTGTGGTATTTCAATAAATGTATACAATCCATATTAATTAAAACATGCTAATCAGTGTTTCCATCTCCTTATCATTACTTTGTACTTAGAAACGTCAAGCTCTGCTCTTCTAGTTATTCATTAAAATATATAAAAAGTTGTTATGATTCGTAGTCACCCCACTTCTCTGTAGAACACTAGAACTAACACTTCTATCTACTGTGTTCGAGAACTCATTATTCAGCCTCACACTGTCTCCCCTCCCACCATCCTTCCCAGCCCCTGATAACCACGGTTACACATTCTCATCAACCTTAAATCCACATATAGAAGAGAATATGCAGAATTTTTCTTTTTGTATCTCATTTCATTTAATATAATTTCCTCCGGTGTCATTCATTTTGCTGCAAATGATAGAACAGCAACCTTTGTATGACTGAATAATACTCCATTGTGTGTGTATCACGTTTTATTTATTATTCCACTGATGAATATCTAGGTTCATTCCATATCTTAGTTACTGTGAATAGTGTAGTAACAATCATGAGCATGAAATTGTCTGTTTAATATGCTCATATCATCTCCTTTGGATATATATCCAGGAGCGGGATAATGAGATTCTACGGTAGATCTATTTTTAATTTCTTGGAAAACCTCCATACTGTTCTCCATAATTGTTGTACTAATTTACATTCCCACCACCAGTGTATGAAAGTTCTTTATTCTCTGCATCCTTTGCCAGTGTTTGTTATTTTTTGTCATTTCAATAATCATTCTAAGTGAGGTGAGATATTTTATTACAATGTGTTGGCTATTTGAAGTTCTTTTTAGTGTGTGATACCGGGGGTTGAACCTGGGGCATTCCGTTTTTTTTATTCTTTATTTTGAAACAGGATCTCACTAAGTTTCAGAGGGCCTCACTGTGTAGCTGAGGCTGGTCACAGACCTGAGATGCTCCTGCATCAGCCTCCCAAGTCCTGGGATTACAAGCACGTGCCACAACACCCAGCTGAGTTCTTCTTTTGAGAAGTGCCTATTTATCTTTGCCCATTTAAATTGGATTATTTGGGGGCTTTCATTATTAAGTTTTTTAAGTTCCTTATGTAATCTACATAGTAACCCATTGTCAGATTAATAGTTTGAAAAATATTTTCCCATTTTTTAGGTTGCCTCTTCACTCCTTTGGTTCTTTTGTTGAATGTAAGCTTTCTAGTTTGGTATAATTTCATTGTCTATTTTTGCTCTTATTTCCTGTGCTTTAAGGGTCTTCTCCAGAAATTTGCTGCCTATATTAATGTCTCAAAGTGTTTCCTCTATGTTTTCTTAGAGTAGTTTCATAGTTTCAGTTCTTATGTTTAGGTTTTTGATCCCTTATATGAGCTGATTTTTGTACAAGATGAAAAATAGGGGTCAAGTTTTAATGTTCTGCATGTTTTGTCAGTACCAGCAATTGAAGAAGCTATCCTTTCTTTGATACATGTTTTTGGTGTCTTTGTCAAAAATCAATTGGCTATAAATGGATAGGATTATTTCTAGAAACTCTCTTCTGTTGCATTGGGCTGTGTGTCTATTTTTCTGCGAATACCATGCTGTTTGGGTTACTACAGAGAAGAGAAAGAATAGAGTGTGAGACTGGATAAGGAGTATTCATAGTATATTATGAAGAGATGTTAAATTTTTCTCACATATTTTCTCCATCTATTGATAGAATTATATGATTTTGTCTTTTTTATCTTTCATTAGTTGATTCAATATATTATATATTGATTTGTATATATTGAACTATCCTTGCATGCCTGGCATAAACAAACTTGATCATGATGAATGATCTGTGTGTGTGTGTGTGTGTGTGTGCGCGCGCACGCGCGCGTGCGTGCATGCACACGCATGCACACGTGTGTGTTACTGGGGATAAAACCAGGGCCATTCTACCTCTGAGTACACCCCCAGCCTGATTTTATTTATTTTGAAACAGGATCTCACTAAGTTGCAGATAGCCTCACTAAGTAGCTGAGGCTGACCACGAACCCACAATTCTCCTGTCTCAGCCTCCCAAGTACTGAGATTACAGGTGTGCTCCACCACGCCCAGCTGTGAGTGATCTTTTTAATATGCATTGTATCTAATTTGCTAGTATTTTATTGAGAATTTTTGCATCCATGTTCATTGGAGATATTGGTCTACCATTTTCTTTTTTTATTGTGTACTTGTGTGATTTTGATATCTTGGTAATGTTGACTTTATGGAATAAGTTTGGAAGGATTCTCTTCCTTTTGGTTTTTTGGGTTTTTTGAAATAATTTTAGAAGAATTGGTGTTTTCTTCCTTACAAGTTTGACAAAATTCAGCAGCCAAATAGTCCTGAACTTTTCTTTGTTGGGAGACTTATTACTGATTCAAATCTTGTTATTTGCTATTGTTCTGCTTAGTTTTTCTCTGGTTCAATTTTGGTAGGGTAAATGTGTCCAGAAATTTATCTATTTCTTCTATGATTTTACAATTTGTTAGCATATAGTTTTCCTAAAATGCCTAATGATCTTTTGTATTTTTATGATATCACTTATAATCTCTCCTTCTCCGACTTTGAGTCTTTTTTATTAGTCTAGTTAAAGGCTTTTCAGTTTTGTTTATCTTTCAAGAAACCAACTGTTTCGTTTATCTTTTCTGTTGTTTTTTAAATCTCTGTTTCATTTATTTCTGCTCTGATTTCTCTCCTTTTAAATTGAGTTTGAGCTGGGCATGGTGGTACACTCCTGTAATCCCAGTACTTGGGAGGCTGAGACAGAAAGATCACAGGTTCAAAGCCAGCTTCAGCACCTTAGCGAGCTTCCCAGCAACTTGGTGAGACCCTGTTTCCAAATAAAAAATAGAAGAGGGTTAGAAGTATAATATGGAGGTAGAAAGCCCCTGGTAGCATAAAACAAAAAATATAAAATTTAGGTCTCGTTTTCTCTTTCTCTTACTTTTCAAAGGCCTTGAGGTAAATGCTTGTTTACTTGGTTGCTCTCTTGCTTGCTTGCTTTTTTTCCCTTTCTACTTTTCTTTTTTTTTTTTTTTAAATCTGAGTCAGATATTTCAAAAGACCTTTCTTCAATTTCGGATTTCTTTCTTCTGCTTTTTCTAGTTTGTTGTTGATGCTCTCAGCTGTTTTTTCTTTGACTTACTGGGCTCATTTCCAGGCAGTAGCACTGGGCCATCTGTGGTTTGGGGATCAGGGCTCCCACTCTTACTCCTGGAAGCCACACACAGCTGCCCATGGGGATAAGGAGTGGCAGGCAAGTTCGATAGCTCTTCCTGGTGCCCCTACTTTTATTCCCAACAGTGGCGTGTATCCACACACAATTTTCACAAAACATATTAATTTCAAAATTGAAATTCCATGTTCTAATTTATAGACAAAATTGTAGATGTCACTTCTATATAATAACCACATTATAAAGCAGTTCTTAAATGATTTGAAAGAAATCTATGCTTTTTCCATTTCTGTTTCAATCAATTGGTCAAATGTTGAGAAAATGGGACCTGCTATGGTATAAATATCATCATTCCCTCCAAAGTTTAATTCTCATTGTGAAATATTAAAAGGGTGGAAAACAAAATCCAACCATGGTGCTTATTGGTTGGCTTTGGGAAGGTGACTAAGATTAAATAAGGTCATCTGAGTGGAGTCCCCACGATTGGATAGTTTAATATAAACATATAAAGAATTAATATCAGACTGACATTGGGCCATTATGGTGGCACATGCTTGTAATCCCAGTACTTGGGAGACTGAGACAGGATGATCACGGGTTCAAGGCCAAACTCAGCTACTTCATGAGGCCCTCCCCAATTTAGTTAGACCCTATTTCAAAATAAAAAATAAAAAATAGGGCTTGTGGTATAGCTCGGAGGTAGGATGTCCCTGGGCTGAATCCCCAGTACTGCAACAAAAAAAAAAGGAAGGAAGGAAGGAAGGAAGGAAGGAAGGAAGGAAGGAAGGAAGGAAGGAAGGAAGGAGCCGGGCATAGTGGTGCACGCTTGTAATCCCAGCATTCGGGAGGCTGAGACCGGAGGATCGCAGTTCGCGGATAGCCTCAGCTACTTAGTGAGGCCCTCTGCAACTCAGTGAGACCCGGTTTCAAAATGAAGAATAAAAAATAGGGCAAGGGGTGTAGATCGGAGGTTGAATGTCCCTGGGTTCCGTCCCCAGATTTGCAAAAAAAAAATAAAAATAAAAAGGAAGGAAAGAAAAAGAAATACCCCACAGATCTTTATCAACCTTTTTTCAGTCCTGATCCATGCCCATATATATTATGAAAAGATATTTTGTATCCATAAATTTCTAGAAAGGCCCTAGTTGCAAACTGGAGTGACAAAATGAGATTAACAAACATTTAGGAAAAAGTATTATCTATGAACCAAGAAATTTATTCAACAAAGTTCACTTCATGTCAGTAAACCTGTATAAAATGCCTACTACCTTCCAGACACAAAGAATACAGAGGTGATTAAACAATGTTCCTTAGCATTAAATCTGCACAAAACACAACCCCGAATTAATTCAGATAATAAGATGAGTGGTACAATGGAGATAACCAAGGGAAGTGGAGCCTCTAGGACTGAATACTGGTGACTTTATTTTATTTTTGTGGTACTGGAAGGATTGAACCCAGGAGCATTCTATCTCCAAGCTACATCCCTGGCCCTATTTTCTTCTTATTTTGATACAGGATCTCACTAGGTTGATGAGAGTCTCACTACTGGCAGAGGTGGTCATTGAAACTGTTATCCTCCTGTCTCAGCCTCCCAAGTACTGGGATTACAAGTGTGCACCACCATGCCCAGCTGAATGCTAGAGGTTTTATAAAAGAAGAGAGATAGCACAGACACACACACACACACACACACACACACACACACACACACACACACCACAAAAGGGAAGTCTTTTGCCTTACCCATAATCAAGGAAAAACTTTCTGGGGAAAAAAAAAAACACCTGAGCTATCCTGAAAAAATAACTCAAAAGTATCTAGTCAAAAGAAGATTAAAGGGCAATCATTGTAAGATAAATGAACTGCTTTAAGAGAAACATGAAAAAGTGGGGTATGTGTTATTGGAACATCAAATGTATAAGAAGATTAGCAAGAAATGGCAGCAAGCTGTGAGCAGAGGGCTGGGCATGGAGGGCTCTTGCTATTGTGCTAAGTGTGAACCAACAATACAAACAATGAATGCTGGAGCTAGACACATAGCTAGCTACCAAAGTGATGCTTCCTTCCAGTTCCTTGTACATGAGGTCCTATTCCTTCACCACCGATTCTTAAATTAACTAATGTAGATATAATACTATACACAGGCAAGCTTGGATACAATGGCAAATGTTTTGAGCAAATAAATATTTTTACCAGTGCTTCTCTTGAGAAATGACATTAGTAATATAAAATATTTTATTAGACAGATGGCCCTGGGTTAGCAAGTGACGACATTGATTTGTAGATGGCAAATCAGGAGTTGCTGTTAATCTAGGTGCCTTCTGCACTTGTGACTATTTCTGATATTTGCAAACTGTTAGAGGCTGACATGTTGATATTTGTGAATTTATTTACTACTTCTGCATGGTTTTATGAATAGCCTCTTGATTTTGCCTTCTAAACCCTTTGTGTATTTGTTATCAGGTCAAGCCTCTGTTGTTCTACTCTTATACATTGGAATTTGATTAATTAAAAAAATGAATCTACCATGCCCAGCCACGTAGATTTAATTGTTAATGAGTGATGAGACTTTTTATGATAGATTAAAATAGCCATCAACAATTGGTTAATAGCATTCATCCCATCAAATAGAGATGACCCAATACATTTACTATTTTAAAATATTAGTGTGTTGATGCCAGCCAGTAAGGGAGTCATGGGAAATGGATTCAAGGTTTCTTTGGGAAGGGATGGAAATATCCTAAGATTACAATGTGATAGAGGTTACTTGACTGTAGATATGCTGAATTTCACTGACTTATACACATAGAACAAATGAAATTTTATGGTACATATATTGCACTCACAATGAAGCTGATAAGAAATGCCAGTCAGTAGAAACAGTATGTCCAATCACTACTGGCCAGTCTTCTCTCTAAACAGTGGAGGAGCCAGCACTGTCTCACACATAAGGAGCAGGCATCTGAATCCTCAAGAAGACACAAGTGCCATCAACAGCCATAAAATCCTGGCGGGTGATTTGCTTTGATGACTGATATTCTCCTCAGGCCTCAGGTGTTTAAACTATTCTCAGAGACATAGCAATTAGTCACAGGCAGCCAAAGTAAAAGCCCAAGAAAAGTCACAGGGTGCATTTTAGAGGTGCCAGCAAAGAACTCCCAACAAGAACAGGGCAACTTGGGTCCTTTGGGGTAAACAATGAAGCCTTTGCAGACTTGCACTGTGACTGGAATGAAGAATATACTGAATTCGAATAGGCACAAAAAGTACTAGGGCAGAGACAGCGTGAGCACAGGCCAAGAGGTGGAATGACCACGGGAAGAAGTAGGAATGGTGAGGAATTGTGTGCCAGAAGTCATTGTAGTGATGATCAGGTCAGCTGTGTCGGGCTTTGAAACACCTCCTAGCAAGGGCTATATTTGCTCTTACCAGCAATAGGGCCTACGAGCTAAGTTCTGGCTGAGAAAAAAGTAAAAAAAAAAAAAAAAAACAGTGCTATAGATACTCAAGCCCTATAAGGTGAGAGATTGACAGCATTTATTTAATGACCCCAAAAAGGAAACATTTCAGAGAAAGAATTTGGCAACCATAAGGTTTAAACGAGAAACAAAGGAGAAAGAAGATTCCAAATGGCCACTGATATTTGAGCCCAGAGGGGAGGAAATAAATAAATAAATAAATAAATAAATAAATAAATAAATTCAAAATACCATAGTTTGAACCAGGCGTAGTGGTGCATGCTTGTAATCCCAGCATTTGGGAGGCTGAGACATGAGGATCACGGTTCACAGATATCCTCAGCTACTTAGTGAAGCTCTTTGCAACTCAGTGAGACCCTGTTTCAAAATAAAGATTAAAAATCAGGCTGGGGGTATAGCTCAGAGGTAGAATTTCCATAGGTTCCATCCCCAGTACCGCAAAAAAAAAAAAAAAATAGAGCTGGGGGTGTAGCTCGGAGTTAGAATGTCCCTGGGTTCCATTCGCAGTACTAACCCCCGACCCCTGCAAAAATGCCATAGTTTGAAAGAGATTGATTTATGTCTGGGATGCTGAAACTGAAGACAACATCTGAGAAAAATTGCTCCATCAAATCACTACTGCTTATGAGAGGCATGAAAATGGAGGAGGAAAGAGAAATATAGCCACATCCCTACATTTCCTTGTCTCAACCTTAGGCCTGAGAAACTGATTCGAGTCATATTCTTTTATATATATAGTACTAGGGATAAAACCCAGGGACATTCTACCTCCAAGTGACACCCCCGTCCTTATTTTTTTTTATTTTGAGACAGGGTCTCACTGAGTTGCAGAGGGCCTCACTAAGTAGTAGCTGAAGCTGTCTGCGAACCGCGATCCTCCTGTCTCAGTCTCACAAATCCTAGGATTACAAGCGTGCGCCACCACGCCCGGCTCAAGTCATATTCTGAGTCTGCAAATATTCTGAGTCTGAAGAACTTCAGGTTTTAAAGATATCTGGTTTCTTCAAGGAAGTTGTGTTATAAAACCGTTAAAGTCCAAATAAACAGGAACTCTAATGTCTCGAACATATAATTCGACAACTGTATGTTATCGCTAGTTAGAATAATTTTGAAGGCATGCACCATCAGTCCTACAGGAAGATTTGCTTTGTGTGTTTTTCTTCTAGAAAATTAATAATTTTGGCAATGTGTCTGTGATGTTCTTTCTAACTTGTGTTGTAAGATACTGTTGCAAATGCTGCTTTGCGTGTTCTGGTTCACAAAGATGTTTTCTTGCTTACTAAGTTTGAATTTTTTTTTTTTTTTTTTTTTTTTTGGTGGTACTGGGGTTCCTGGAAGCCCTTCTAACTCCAGGCTACACTCCCAGACCTAATAAATAAATAAATAAATATATATATATATATATATATATATATATATATATATTTTTTTTTTTTTTTTTTTTTTTTTTAATTTGGAAACAGGGTCTCTTAAGCCAGCGCGGCTGACTTAGAACCTGCGCGATCCTCCTGTCTCCACCTCCCAAGCGTGCGCCACCACGCCCGGCTAAGTTTGAAATCTAAATCATGGGTTTAGTTGTGGCTGTTGCTAGACAGTAACATAGCAGAGTTAGGATGAAGCTAAGAAATTTATTGTCATTTTGAATTCTTAACTTTATTTAAAAAGCCTGCATGATGTCAGAATTGCAGGCAATAGTTTGCTAGAGATGAACAGTTTTTTCTAGTTCTGAAAGATCTGCAGGGCCTGTGCTACTGAAACAGCTCATTCCCAAGCGAAGCAATAAATCTAGGATTGACAGCTACACAAATCCATCATCAAGTCAGGGAGGCACTGTGCACAGTGCCAAAGCATTCAGGTAATTGGAGAATGAGAAAGAAACAGTGAAATGACAGGACCGCCCCGTTGGGAGAGACATCAGAGATCATTTCTAGCTGAAAACCTGCTCAAAATCACCAGACCTGCGAATATACAAGAAATCTTTAAGGGATTTTAATGCTAATCACAGAACTTATAAAAAGATTTAACCTATCTCCTAAAGTGTATGTAGGTTACCCTCTTAAATAACAGCCTCAAGAACTGATTGCTTTTTTCAAATTAAAGATATTTCCAAGAGAAGCCATATGATTTATGGTTTTGTGAAAAGTTATGAGTTTTAAAGACCTTTTAATGAAAGTTAAAACCGTCTTTATTCTAACTAATACATTTCAATTCTTTGGCTTTCCATGGTATTTCGTCAAACACTATCACCACCCCTCTTATCAAAGACAAACATATTTTAAAATCAACATTCAGTAAAATAAATAAAATTTCATTTGGGGAATATCAGTCAAGAATTAAAAACTTATTAATTTATTAATGGATAGATACATTTTCTTCAAATTATTCATAATTTTGTTTTCAATGAAAATTCTTAAGATACCTCCAATAAAGGCATATTTGAAATTTTAACAAGACATAGGCAGGTATTTCTGATAACTATATTTTGCACATCTATTATAAAGATGTGTATATCTGTTGTATAATGTTCCCTTTGGCTTACTGGCACAGCATTAGGGAGAAAATGCAAAACAATTCCCAGAAAACTGACTTTCAATTGCATCCTTTAAGATTATGGAATGTCTTCTGGCTTAAAAAGAGGGAAATATGTTAAGGCATAAAAATCAAATGGGCAATACGATTTGGAAAGTTTCTTTAAAAACTAAATTACTACTAGAACTGCAAAAGTTTAGCTGGAAGATATTGTCAATTATACAAGTTTAAAAATAAAATTCCCTTTACGAAATGCAGCATCTCGATACTTCATGGAGGATGGCATGATTTAATGAAGATCTTTAAGTCAGGGAGCTAGTTTTTCCCACCAGTGACACCAAAATCAGAAAATAACTCTTCTACAGAAAATACCTAAAATGGGGAAGCACCGTTTGTGTATTCCACATAAATATGTGAAATTACTGCCTGGAAGATGTGATTACAAACAAGTAAAATCAAACGTATCTAACTCTAAGGTGGTTCAACAGAGAATTTGATAAAGGAAACCTGGGAACATTGATAATGGACTACTGGGAAGACCTTTAACAGTGAACCAGCGCCATCTACTGTCCTGGAGTGAAATAGCAGTGGAAGCCATTTCACACAGTGCGCAGAGGCCAGAGATGGTCACAGGTGCAGCCAACACTGGAGGAGGTTGGCCTGGTGAGAAGTGGAGCGCTCTGAGAGACCGAGGAGGAGGAAGAACGAGAAACAGAAACAAGGAAGTGACTGAGCTTAAAGGGGGAACTAAAAAATAGCAGGCGAAGAGGCAAGTAGGCGGGATGCCGGGGGAACATGTCACCATCAAGAATTCTATTTCCCTGATCACTTGGCTCTTTTTATGTGGTACTGAGGATGGAAACCAGGGGCATTTAACCTCCGAGCTACAGCCCCAGCCCTATTTTTCTATTCCTTATTTTGAAACAGGGTCTCACCGAGTTGGAAAGGGCCTCACTAAGTTGCTGAGGCTGTCCGAGAACCCGGATCCTCCTGTATCAGCCTCCCAAACGCTGGGATTACAAGCGTGTGCCACCAGCCCGGCAGCTAGTTTCATAGACTATCTCTCTCCTATACACTGACTTTTATCTTCCTGTTCTTTCTATCTCATCCTCCTCCCTAATTATACCTCCTACAAATCTTTCTGAGCTAGAAATCCACAATGTAGAAATATTTCTTTGTGTCTTTACACAACTTTCTGCCATTGTTGAAGATTCAATGTTTTTAAAATCTGTTCATAAATCAAAGAATATCTGGCTTTGAGAAAGTGCAATAATCATTTAAAGCTAGCCTGATCATACGCCCCATGTGGTCTCTACATTTAACAGATGAAGAAGCTGAAGCTAGGAAACTTAGGGTGACCTTGAGCTCTCCAGACTGTGAGTGACACATCCAGATGGGACACTAGATTTTCTCAGCGACTGAGCTCAGTAGAATACGTTTTCTCTGTAAGGTGGCCACACCTACACAGCACTCCTCAAAAGTTTCCCTCCCACAGCCAGGTGATGCCAGCATGTTGTAACTTAGTGAGACCCTGTTTCAAAATTAAAAACAAAAATGAAATAGTGCTGAGAGTGTAGCTCAGAGCCTATTCAACCCCC
Source organism: Muscardinus avellanarius (assembly GCF_963383645.1). NCBI lineage: Eukaryota > Metazoa > Chordata > Mammalia > Rodentia > Gliridae > Muscardinus > Muscardinus avellanarius. Next base: position 45,977,444 of record NC_137789.1, on the reverse strand, counting down.
AGTACAACACACACATACACTACACACACACAAAAAAAAAAAACACAAAGTTTCCCTGTCCCTATTCTGTATTCTATTTTTTATTTGTTTTCCATATGTTTGGAATTTCAGAGGCTTCAATAAAATTGTACACTTTATTGATTTGTGAGCTATTTGGGGGGAAATCGTAATTTAATATGAATGCATAACTAAAAGAGAAAATAAAATGAACAGTTATCTCTAAGTCAAGGTATCCAATACTATATATTTCTGAAAAGAATAAACTGACTTTCAATGTTATGTTTTATGATCTTTTTAACACAATATAACCAAATGAAACACCTACCTTTCTGTCTAAATTCTATCTATATGCAACTTCCTGTCACAACATTATCATTTACTGTAGAACAAAACTTCTTAAAAGATCGGTACTGTACTGCAGGGAACTTAGGATAAACCAGGTGCTTACCTTTATGGTAAACTTTCTAAATATTAATTTTCATTAATCAATGTTTTAAAGGCTATTTATCTTCTACACTTCAGGTTGTTATTCTCTTTTAAATCTGCAAGTCAGAGCTGGGCGTGGTGGCACATGCTTGTAATCCCAGCACTCGGGAGGCTGAGACAGGAGGATCGCACAGGTTCGAAGCCAGCCTCAGCTACTGAGTGAGGTCCTCAGCAACTTAGTGAGACCCTGTTTCCAAATAAAGTATAAATAGGTCTGGGAGTATAGCCCGGAGGTAGAAAAGCCCCTGGTTTCCACCTCCAGTACCACAAAAAATAAAAACAAACAAAAAAAAAAAATCTGCAAGTCAGTTACCATATAAACAAGAAAATTGCATCCTCTAATTTTTATTTTATCTGCAAGTATAAAGTTCCTAACACACATTGTAGTTTCACTTTTTAACTCAAATTAAATACTTTATATATTTCTTTTCCCAGAAATACACTGGAAATATTTTAAATGTCAAAATTAACAGCCATCAGCTTGTTTTTATTTTAGCGTTTTTAGAGGAAAACAAGGCCAGAGTTCTATTTTGTTTTCTGTTAGGTTGGTTGGTTTAGTTTGGTTTGGTTTGGGTTTTTTCCCCCCATAGCCATCGAAGGTTGGAGCCAACCATGTTGAATTTTACCTGAGCCAAACAAAGTTTGGATCGTCAAATTCTTCACTGAATCTCATTCCCATTGACCAATGGCAACAGATGACCCTTAATCAAACTTCCACTAAGCTTCTCTCCTTGTCCTGACACTTTGCATCTTACGTTCCCATACCAGTTCTCTGTAGCCTCATTCACTCCTTTTATGACGTAAGCGCCTCCCCTAACTCTGGAGATGCCCATGGTCGTAGCACCCTTCCTGCCGCCACAGTTCCCTCCCCCATTTCAGCACTTTGCCTTCACAATAATCCCTTTGAATAAAGTCTCTCCTAAACACGAACTGACTTAGTTTTTTGTTTGTTTTTTTTTTACAAAACTAAAATTCTAACTAAGGCTGAAGAAAGTAGGCTAAATAAGAGAGATTGAAATGATAAAGTATCCTTGTACCAGAAGCAAAACCATATTATTTTCATTAGAATATTCACATTTCTCCTATTTTTCTTCTTTGCTCCAAAATAAAATTTCAAACCTTAACAAGAGCCAGGCTTCCTGGAAACTATTCACGTTACAATGAATGAAAAGTGAAATGATTTTATAATTTTATAATTTTACAAATTCTACCAACAGTTCCAGTATTTTCCACATTTCCTCCCCCTGGGGTGTCAAGTTCCCTAAATTTGTCCACATCTAAGTTTACTTGTGGCAAGTGAAAGACCTGCTTTCTCAGCATTCACTGACTAAATCTTGCGACTCACTACTTTGCAGCAGGGTGAACTCTAAATATCTTTATTCAAAATTCCGGTCAACATGTTCAGTACTCAGTTGTTTCCCAAAAAAAAAAGAAATCTAATTTTTCAATGACAAAAACCACATTGCAAGGCCTGGTGCTACTGCAAATCTTCAGGACATTCCTATGGCCAGAACTGACCAATACCATATGCCACATTATGTAAACAAATATGTACCAATGGGCTCAATTGTATAAACCACAGGAGGAAACAAAAATGATGAGCTGAACAGATGTCTTTGAAGCATAATCATTTCTCTGGCAATTCAGGAGACAAAGACCCTTTGGTACGAGGAAACAAGTTAGCGATCTTTATAGATCCTCCACTTTATTAAAAAAATGTAAACACTGAAGAAACAATTAGTTGGCTTTTCATAAACTTAACAGATCCAGGTAAATGCGAATTAATTTAGCAAGTGCCTTTTCCCACACGTTGGGAAAAAAAAAACATTCATTTCCCTTGACATTAGTTCTAGGCTCAGATCCAATGCCTATATTCTCTGATTCATTTCTGCTGTGTTTATTGAATGTTGCTGTCTATTTATTCCTTTATTCCTTAAATATTTATTGGTATCCTACTGTGTGTTAAGCACTAGGGATATGGTTGCAAACAAAACAGACAAAAACCTCTGTCCTCATGGAACTTGCAATCTAGGCAGAAAATAAACCAGGAAAATGAGTAAAATACACAGAATGTTAGGTGTGTTTTGTGCTCAGGAGAAAACGTAAAGCAGGAAAGGGGGACTGAAGTGCTGTGGGACAAGAGGGCTTGAAACACTGGAAAGGCGGTTTCTGAGTGAAGAGCTCATGAAAGGGAAGGAGCTGGCCATGCAGAAATCTGGGGGAGATCCTCCTGCCAAAGAGAACCGCGAGAAGGAAGGTGGACAGCTAGGAAGTCTGCAGCGTGCAAAGCCAAGCATGCTGAAGATAGGAAGCAGAAGAACTCAAAGGACTTTAAATCTGATAAGAGGTCTCGAATATAGATTTCTCTAAAACAAATTCCAAGTGAACAGTTTTAAAAGTTGGGAGGGAGCTACAAACACAATTTTGTAGCAGTTCAGAAAAGGAATAAAAAATATAGTCGGGCAGGTTCAGTGGACAGGGTGAGGTGGGGTTTGGGGCTGAAAACACTTTACAGAGGACCTCGGACCTGAGAGGCATCTGTACAAAGCACGTGCTCCCATGCACCAGCACCTAGAGGCAGGATCAAAACAGGGGAAAATGTGTAAGTAGTAAATATTTTATAGATACATAAAATATTGAATATGTATATTATATAAATATATCGGATAGTATATATTGTCGTTGTGTTTGTAGTGTATGAAAATGGTTGGAAATATACTAAATATATATTTTCCTGTGGATATGTATGTATATGTATTTTCCTGATGTATACACGGTGAGGGCATCTTCATATGTTTGTAAGTTGAAAAAAGAACTGCAAAGTTCTCTGCCAAATAGAAAGCCCCACAAATGGGTGTGGGGAGGGTGAATGGTATCAGATGTTAATTTAGAACCCGGAAAGTCAGGTAATTATTTTCCCTCACTTTGGCAAAAGGCAACCACTATGCAATATCACAAAATGTCTCCCTCCACTCATGACTTCCTCCTGCCAACCCTAGACCTCTGATCTCACCACAGTCACCCTTTCTCTCCTCCAGAATCTGTGTCTTGCCTCCCTCTGCTGGCAAACATCTCCCAGCCTCCTTACTCTCAGGGGCTCCCTTTACATCAGTCAGTCTGTCTATGCCAGGCTTGTGCTAGGATTTGGAGATTAGTTTATGAACAAGACGAGGTCTTTCCTCCCCTCAATCAGGAGGCTAAGACAAGTAAACAGGCAGTTGCAATAGAGTATGAGGACAGTTGGAGCTGGGACACGCCTGCCATGCAGGAACAGACAGAAAAGGGACAGAGGATGGGTTTATAGGCTAAGACCTGGAAGATGAGAACTGGGAGAGAGGCTGTCTTCCCCATGCTGAAAAACCATCACAAAGAAAAGAAGTTATCCTACAGCATTAATAATGACCAATGGGAGGATCCCTTCAAACATATTTTCTTTTTTCTTTTTCATTTTTTCCCCTTCGGCTGCTTGGAATTCATCTTACACTTATGCAAGGCAAAGGATTGCCGGGTGTTAGGAAAGTTCCCATGTAGTTTTAATAGTAGAGTGACGTTCACTCCACTTCCTTCTTGGGGTTGCGCACATTTCCTATTTTTTAAAGAGTGGCTACTCCTTAAATCATGCAAACTGCTTTGTAAGAGAATTGTTCTAAATAAAAGAAACAATCCCAGGTGGGAGCCTTGTGAGAGGAGGAACTTTGGAGCTGGGTCTTTAGGGCACACGGTGAGCCCCTCTGCTCAAGGTAAGGCTGGCTTGCGAGGCCTGTGCAGGTATCCCAGCCTGAAGACTTGCTGAGCTTGAGCTGGGACTTCTGCTTCCCCTGGCTGCAACCCACCCCATGCTGGCCCAGAACCCCTGCACTTCTCCATGGGTGGTGCTTCTGCTCCTCGTTCTAGCTTAGTGTCTGCATTGTGTCCAGTAAGGAATTGAATTAGGAGTTTCCCTGCCTTTAAACTCATGTTCACCAGAATGCTACGGGTCCTATGTCTCAAATTCAATTCTTTCATTTGATTTAGGGAAATTCTATTTAACTCTCAGTTTTTGCATTACGTTATGTAAAAATTACTGAGTTGCTATTTTTTAAGACCAAATGCCCCATGATGCTATTCTATGTTTTATCTTTTTAAAATGCTCTAAAGGTAGCCAGGCGTGGTGGCGCACGCTTGTAATCCCCGTGCTTGGGAGGCTGAGACAGGAGGATCACGCAGGTTCGAAGCCAGTATCCACTGGCTTAAGAGACTCTGTTTCCAAATAAAAAATATAAAATAGGTCTGGGAGTATAGCCCAGAGGTAGAAGGCCCCTGGGTTCCATTCCCAGTACCACCACACACACACACAAAAAAAAATGCTCTAAAGGTAGCCCCTTCGATAAAACTTTATTTAAAGTATGTAGCAAATACACCCTTTTACAGCTTAGAAAACTTAAAACAGTTTTTAAGTTGGTGGTCATTTTCAATATTATTTTCTTCCTTTTTTAATATTTGAAAAATATTTTGTATATAAGAATTTTAATTTCCATTGTTAAGTAAAAACATTAGCATAAGCGTATACCCATTTATTCTACTTATTCTATTTTTAGTTGTAAAAATCAGAATTTAAAATGATATTAAAGAATATACTTATTCTGCCATCTTAAAATATTATATAATCAAAGTACCAAAAGATTAGGGATGTTGATATTTAGGTCAATATTCAGATCAAGATGATATCACATAATCTTATGTTATTTTAAGCAATACTTTGAAGTGTTACCATTAGCATGACAGAAATTAATTTTATTCTAAAAGAATAAAGGAGATACTTTCATTGTCTTATTCTGGATATTTTAACTAAGATTAAACAGAAAAGTTATCACTGCATTTATTTCATTTGCTTCAAACACAGTTCAAAAGCAATCATTTGCTGCCCCCTGGCTGTAAGAAGACTCCTTATCTTCTAATGAAACTGTTTAAAAGAAAGAATTACCATTCTAAAGTAAAAAATGTGGGGGACTTATTACCTTCCATAAAGAGCAAGGCACCCGTTAATATTGATGAAGAACCTTAACTCTTAGATCAGACTTCCTGGGTTCAAATCCCAGCTCTACCACTTCCTGGGTTCAAATCCCAGCTCTACCACTACTAGCTGTGACCTTAGCCAATTTACCTGAACGCTTCGTATCTTTATTTCCTACCCTGTATAGTAAGGATCATGGGAACATTTGCCTATTTCCTGTGGCTAATATGAGAATTAAGCAAGTTTATAAAGTGCTCAGAGCATGTGGTGCTCATGTTGTCGTTCATGGAGTCCATACTTAAAAGCAACAGTGAGGGGATTGCAGTGACCTAACACCACACACCAGTGCTCCTGATCTCTCTGACCCTGCTCTAATTTTTTCTTTCGTTTTTTGTTATTTTATTTTATTTTATTATTTTTTATTTTTTATTGGTGCATTATATTCATACATCATATTGGGCTTAAAAACTTGTGTGTACATACATGTACACATCACTGATTTAACCCCTACCCAGTTCCCACCCCATTCCCTCCCATCCCTCCTTCCCTTGCTTGGCTTAGTGGTTGACTTCGATATGTTTAAGTACATTGTATGTTTTAGCGATTTTCCTTCTTCCCTCCCCTCTTTTCTCCTTTTGTTGTGTTACTTCTAACTTCATAACTTTATATAGAATTGAGTTTTTAGTATTTCTCTCATTCTTTGCCTATATCTCATCACTAAACAGAATACAGATATCTTTGTTCTGTTTATTGATATAAGCCAAACACGTATCAGATCTAGCACATAGTAGGCACTTCCTAAATGTTTGTGATTGAATGAATTTGTTCCAATAATATTTGTAATATTCATAAAACCTTAAACTATTAAGGCTGCCAAGAGTTTTAAAAGGAAGCACTTTTATTCAAAGACCTTTTGTCTTTGTGACTGCAAGAAGAAAAACAGGGGAAACACTTCAACATATAGGCACAGGCAAAGAGTTACTGAATAAGACCCCTCTAGCTCGGGAAATAAGAACAAGCATAAGTAAATGGGATGGCATTAAGTTTAAAAGTTTCTGTACAGCAACAGAAACAAAATGAAAAGATAGCCTACAAAAAATCTTTGCCAGCTATTGTGTGTGTGTGTGTGTGTGTGTGTGTGTGTGTGTGTGTGTGTGTGTGTGTTCTACTGGGGATTGAACCTAGGGGCATTCTAGCTCCAAGCTATATTCCCAGCCCTAATTTATTCTTTATTTTGGAAAAGAATCTCACTAAGTTGCTGAGGCTGGCTGCAAACCTCTGATCCTCCTGTCTCAGCCTCCCAAGTACTGGATTCCAGCTACTCTTCTGATAGACAATATCCTGAATATGTAAGGAACCAAAAAACTTAGCATTAAAATAACCTAATCAATAAATGCTCAAATAGAACGAACAAAAATTTTATCTTACTTCAGCTAAAATTGCAACTGTCAAGAATACAAATAATAAAAGCTGATGATGATAATATTGGGGAAATAAACCCTTATACACTTTCATGGGAATATAAGTTAGTACAACCACTATGGAAATCAGTATGGTGGCTCCTCAAAAAGCTTAAAAGATAATCACCCTAAGATCCAACTATACTACTCCTTGATATTTATGCAAAGGAATTCAAATCAGCATACTTTGAGATTCATACTTGCAACGGGCCAGCTCGGCCGGAGCACTGGGACCGCTGGGACAGGGGTCTTGGAAGGTGGGCAAGGATTTGGCGATGAGTGACAGACAGACACAGACAGCTCAAGGATGTTGTATCTGAGTGTAATTTGTAAGGTAGTGGGCAAGGAATATATACAGTATAAAGAAACTGATTACATCATTGGATAACTTTGGCTTATATACAAGTTACTGTTTTTAGATCAATGATTTTAATGTACAGTCTGACTAAGATATCTATCATGGTACACATCTCAACTTGGCAGCACATGCTGACCAGCTGTTAGACTTGTGGTACAGCATCTAGTTATAGGTCAAAGCTATAACTAGAAGTTATCGTTAAGATTTTTTTATATTTTTTATATATTGTAACAATATCCTTTTTAGTATATATATCCCAAATATTTTTATTCATTCTATTTTTAAACATTGTAAAAAAAAAAAACTAAGTCCAATGTAACCAGGGAGCTTTGTACAGCCTCCTTTTCCAGTAAGTAAGCAAACTCCTCTTTTAATTGCTTTGTTATGCTTTTTTTTTTTGACATTTGTTAATAAACACCTTAGTCATAATGGTGGGAGGCATGGGCCTTTCTCCTCAGCCTCCTTCTTTCTTCTAACTGTTTGAGCTTTTTGGGTGACTAAGTTTTCTTTTGGGTTTTCCTAAAGTATTTCTTGTTATTGTAATACATCCACTAATGTGCTAGAATCCCCTTTTCTTTTTTTTAGCCAATTTTATTATAGCTTAGAACAAGGCAGGGGCGTCTGAGGGCTCAGACATATTACAAAAAAATTTATCTTTCACGAAATCAGTTTTACCTGTTCCTACAGTTGATTCCGGGACCTCGTCCTACATCACCAGAGTCATGTTTGTAAAAAGTTAATAAAATCATTACCAAAAAGACAATAGCTACAAAAAAATCTAAAAACAAAGAGTACTCTGACCAAAAACCATTTTTTCTCCTTCAGGACAGCTTCCTTGAAGCTTTTGCCACGTCATTCGTGCAGGGTCACGCAGATTCCCAGGGAGACAAGGTCGTGGCACATATTTATCTATGTTCATCACAATAACCAAGTTATGAAATCAGTGGAGGTGTCCATTAACAGATGAGTAGATAAAGAAAAGTACATATACACAGTGTTATGTTTTATTCAGCCATAGAGAAGAATGAAATTATGTCATTTTTAGAAAATGGATGGAACTGGAGACCATTTATTTTAGAAAAAAAGTCAAACTCAAAAGAAAAGTTTCCTATGTCTTTTCTCATTTGTGGGTGCTGGGGGTAGGGCAACACCATTAAAGCAAAAAGGAGACTGTTACAGTAGAGGAAAGGGATTAGCCACATAGAGGAAAACAGAGTGGGGAAGAAAGTGGAGCATGAGACAGAGCAAATCAGATTTTTCTGTATATATAAATATGCCACAATGAACCCCACCTTTCTGGCTTTCTATATAATTAATATGCACCAATGTTTTTAAATTTAAAAATTAAACCTTTTGTATAAACTTACTCTCCAGTGTTCAAGGTACATGGTGTGCAAAATGACTAATGCACAATTTCTGATCAAGGAGTAAATCAAGTACAAAATCATTTGAATATAATAAACAGTAATAGATTTAAATAAAATGTTTGGAATTGAAAACCAGAGAGTATAAATCTCTCCAGGGAGTCAGAGACAAACGAAGTAAGATGAGAGGTATTTTTCTGGGCAGAAAGTGAGGCTATTCTCAGGTTCAGGGAGAGACTGAAACAACCACAAAATAACAGTGTGTCTGGGGGACACAGTTGGGTTATGATGAGAAAAGATTTATTATTATATTTATTGGCGGAGACACCCTTAGATATGTAAGGGCCATGTTTGTGATTGGGGTGGTTAACAAATATTCTTTGGTTAGTTTTAACCAGAAAAGGCTCACCACTAATAACTAGACTATCAGGAGGGGCTGGAACCAAGTGAGTGAGGCCAGGATTGATCAACAGATATCCAAGATCAAGCAAGCAAGGAATCAATAGACACAAACCAGAATCAGAAGAAATCATGAGGAAGACGTCAAGGAGATAACTATGGTTCTATTCTGGGTGAAAGCTCCAAGTATTATACAAGTTTTTTGTTAAATTAGGAAGAAAAGTTTTTATGAGCCAGTGCATCCAAACAACTAATGCTGGAAACAGGAGACTGCCCCAAGCCGGGATGATAAAAGTACTCAGCCTTTAGCCAGAGAGAACCTAGCAGAGAACCACCACATAGAAGACTCCACATTAATCCAGAATCACTCTACTGTTGTGCCTGGATGTTATCACAAATTTTTAATGTACATACACACATATGTGTATGTATATGTATATTTAAGTTACCTAAGAATAATTCATTCTACATATGGTTGCAATTTTTCTCAACAAATAAATTTCAAGTTAAACTGTCTCCTAGAATTAAAAAAGGAAAGATTGAACCAAATAAACCTAACTAGATTGCAATCACCATCCTAGTATGCAGAGGAGGCACCAGCGATCTCCAAATAGACCATCTCTACCTGGGTCTACTGTTCCCCTAACCCCCGCCAAAGGCCAGGCAATGTGTTTTGACCAAGTAAGCAGGCTGACAACACAGTAAGACCAAAGCTCGTTCAAAGAATTTTAGGCCAACATTGGTTTTAATGATCTTTATGTCCAGTCTTTTCACTATTTTTGGATGACTTTGGGATGTTAGTTACACAGCTAGCTAGAAACTCCTATTAACTCACAACCTTTGAGTTCAGAAAGACATTTTTTTTAAAAAAAAAAACTTCAAGCTAGTTACATTGTATACAAAATAATCAATTGATGGATTGAATTTTTCATCTTTACAATTGATTTTCTTAGCATGGTATAGGCCAGTCATAGGAATATGAAACTGATCATATCAAAAATTATGTAGAAATACATCCCTGATGGTTTTTATTTCAACCTCCTTATAGGTAGGAAATTTCAAATAAAAAAAAAGAAAAATGAGGCCAACAGTAAGAGTCATATTCAATTTGGCTGGTTCTTAAGCCAGTTTTGTTCTTCTTCTGTTCCTATTTTTTTATTTTGTTTTTGCTTTTAAATAAGATACCTCAAGCCGGGTGTGGTGGCGCACGCTTGTAATCCCAGCATTTGGGAGGCTGAGACTGGAGGATCGTGGTTCACGCACAGCCTCAGCTACTTAGTGAGGCCCTCAGCAACTCAGTGAGACCTTGTTTCAAAATAAATAATAAAAAATTAGGCAGGGGATGTAGCTCGAAGGTCAAGTGCCCCTGGGTTCCATCCCCAGACACACACACACACACACACACACACACACACACACACACACAATATATATATATCCTCAAAAAAAAAGGTAGGGAATTTCAATAAAAATATTTTCAGGTTTTACCACTGTAAATGATATATGTATTGGTGGTGGTAGCTTCCAATTATTTTATGTGGGTTTTTTTAATGAGTAAAAGTTATGCAACCCAAATAGTAGTATACAGGGTTCCGTACAATACTTTCTTTTATTACTGGTGTATTGTAATCATACATCTTGATGAAGTTCAGGGTGATAGCAGCATAAATGGACACAGCGCTCTTGAGCCCTCCCCCAATTTCCACCTCACTCCCTCTCCCTGCCTACCTTCCCATGCACAACACTACGTCTGGCATTGATAAGTTTGTGTATGTACAGGATGCCCATTGAGTGTTCCTCTCTTCAAGACTTCCTTCTCCCTCCCCCTTCCTTCAGTTAAGTCTCCTCCTTCACTAAGTTCTTCTTCCTTTGTCTGGAGTTCCTCCTGTGTTCCAATCTCTCCTTAGCTTCCACATATGAGGAAAAACATCTCACCTTTCACTTTTTGAGACTGACTAGTCTCATTTAGCATAATATTCTCCACTTCCATCCATTTCTATGCAAATGACATAATTTTGCTCTTCTTTATGGCTCAGCAGAAGTTCACTGTGTGGCCGGGCGTGATGGCGTAATCCCCGTGCTTGGGAGGCAGAGACAGGAGGATCGAGCAGGTTTGAAGCCAGCCTCACTGGCTTAAGAGACCCTGTTTCCAAATAAAAATATAAAAAATAGGTTTCTCGGAGTGTAGCCCAGAGGTAGAAGGGTTTCCAGGAACCCCAGTACCACCAATAAAATTTAATTAAAAAATAATTTCATTTGTGTGTATATCCCATGATTTTGTAATACATTCATCTGTTGATGGACACCTAGGTCGGCGGTTTCATAGTTTGGCAATTATGATTGTGCTGTTATAAACATAGGTATGCATGCATTATTATGGTATTCTGGTTTCAGTTGTTTTGGGTAAATATGGTAGGTTCATTCCCATTCTTCTGAGGATACTCTACACTGTTTTCCATTGTGGTTGCACTAGTTTGCAATCCCACCAACAGTGTATCAGAGTTCCTACTTCTCCACATCCTCACCAGCATTTACTACTGTTTGAATTTTTTTGTGTGTGTGGTACTGGGAGTGGAACCCAAAGGCTTTCTACCTCCGGACTATACTCCCAGACCTATTTTATATTTTATTTGGAAACAGGGACTCACTAAGTTGCTGAGAGTCTCACTAAATAGCTGAGGCTGGCTTCGAACCCGTGCAATCCTACTGTCTCAGCCTCCCAAGTGCGGGGATTACATTTGTGTGCCACCATGCCCAGCATTTGTTTGTATTTTTAATGACTGCCATCTAATTAGACCAACTTTGTAGTTAACTGAAGAAGGCATTGAACCAATGCTTCAAATATATAGGCATGGGTAAAAACTTCCTCAATAAGACCATAGAAGCACAAGAAATTAAAACAAGGATAAATGCATGGGATTGCATTAAATTGAAGAGCTTCTGTGCAGCAAAAGAAACTATCAAGAACCTCAAGAGAGAACCAACAAAATGGGAAATTTTGTCAGCTATTCCTCCAACAGAGGACTAATATGCAAAGAAGAAATTTAATTCCAAAAAACAAGTAACACAATCAAAAAAAATGGGCAAGTGAACTAAATAGACACCTCATAAAAAAGGAAATACAAATGGCCAATAAATATATAAAAATATTCAATTTAGCAATCAGAGAGATGCAAATCAAAACTATCCTGAGATTTCACCTAGCACAATTTTTTTCTAAGAGGCAAGATAGTAAATATTTTCTGCTTTTCAGTTCATACAATCTCTGCAGCAGCTATTAAATTCTGCCACTGTGAACAAAAGCAGTACTCTGTAGACTGTTCCATATAAACAAATGGGAGAGGATGTGTTCCAATAAAACTTTACTTACAAAAATAAATTTTATTTTTTTTTTTTGCGCCACCACACCCACTTGAGCTGAGAAATTTTTTTGGGGGGGGGATTTTTTTAAAAATTATTTTATTTTACATATTTTTGATACATACTTTTGTAGACATACATGCACACTTTTCCCAGTCAGCCCCCACCCAATCCCCACCCCATTCTCTCCCTATCCCTCCCTCCCATGCTTGGCTTAGTAGTTGACATCTAGTATTATGGCAATTTATCTAAAATTAAAAATGATAATCTCACATAACAGTTTCATTTGTCTGATACCAAGCTTTTGATGACTTAAAGATAACATTTCAATATTTCTTTTTGCTTTCTTTCTTACCAGAGAATATTTTTTTCTATTTTTTAGGTGAAACTATCATATATTTATATATTTATTTTTCAGAAAAAAATCTATCCTAATATGGAATATGGACTCTAGGTACCCAAAACGATCTTGAAAAAGAACAAAGCTAGAAGATATATATTTTCTGATTTCAAACCATATAAAGCTACAATAATTGAAACAGTGTAGTACTATTCTAAAGGCAGATATATAAACCATTGGAGTTAAATAAAAGCCTAGAGCTAAATTCTTCCCTATATTGTCAAGTTATTTCTGACAAGGTTTCCATGAACATTTGGTGGTAGAAATAATAATCTTTTAACTAAATATTGTTAAAAAATAATAATTACATGGAAAAGAATAAAATTGGACCCTTACCTAATCCCATATACAAATATTAACGCAAAATAGATAATAGACCTAAATATAAATCTTAAGACTATAAACTTTTAGGAGAAAATCTGGGTCATTAAACCTCACAACATTGAAATTGGCAGTGATTTCTTGGATATGATTTCAATGGCACAGGCAACAGAGGAGTATACAAACTCCCTAAAAAATAAAAAAAAAATATTGGATATCCAAAGACAATGTAAACAGAGTTAACAGTTACTAATAGAATGGGATAAAATATTTCCAATTGTTATATCTGAAGGTATATTAATATTCCAACTAGAAATCCTAAAAATTAACAACAATAAAGGCAAACAATACCCTTTAGAGATAGGTAAAAGACTAACATAAATAATGAATCTCCACAGATAACCAATCTTAGATGTCTGTTGGATGGAAAATCTTGTTTCTCTGGTTCTGGAGTGTGTTACCTATTTCTTCTTTGTAGTTAATCTCTTTGAGTATTTTCTCTAGTGCTGGTTTTGAAGACATAAATTCCTTCAGTTTCTGTTTGTCATGGAAGCTTCTTATTTCTCTATCTAATTTGATAGATAGTTTTGCTGGGTAGGAAATTTTTGGCTGGAAGTTGTTTTCTTTCAGAGTTTGGAATATGTTACTCCAAGCCATTCTGGCTCTCATAACTTGGTTTGGGAAGTCTGTAGTGATTCTAATTGGTTTGCCTCTGAATGTCACTTGGCCCTTTGCTACTGTTGCCTTTAAGATTCTCTGCTTGGCTTCCACATTGGTCATTTTGACAATTATGTGGCGTGGGGATCCTCTTCTCCAATCCTGTCTAAAGGGAGTTCTATAAGTTTCCTGGACCTTTGTATCAACCTCTTGCTCTATGTTTGAAAAATTTTCTGCTATTACTTCCTTGAAGAGATTGTTGATCCCTTTGGTTTCACTTTCTTTTCCCTCCTCTATTCCAATTATTCTTAGGTTAGCTCTCTTAAAATGGGCCCATATTTCTTCAATATCAGATTCCTGCTGTCGGATATTTTTTTCTAGATTAGAAACTATGAGTTCATATTTGGATTGCTCATCTTCTAAGAGCGAGATTCTGTTCTCCATGTGTTCTAATCGGTTGTTTGTGCTTTGAATTGAGGCCTTTACTTCATTAATTGCATCCTTTATCTCTTTTTGGCTCTCTCTGAGTTCTTTTCGAAGCACCTCTATTGTTTCTACAGTTATTTTCCTGATTTGATATTCTAGAAATCTCTGATTTTCTGTTTTATCGGGTTTTGATGTTGTGGGGTTGTGGGCATTCATTGCTCCAGTATTATTCCGCTTTCCCACGATTTCGGAAGTTTGTGCCTTCTCTGGGTTCTTCCCTTGGGTCACTATGACTTCCCTTAAGGTGTTCTGGATCTCGAGTCAGTAGTATCTCAGACCCCACTACTCCTTTACTGGGTTGTATCACAGAGTCTCCGACCCAGAGAGTCGATAGAGGCTGCTTTAGACTGTGTGGGGTGCCAGGTTGCACGTTCTCCTATGGTGTGATGTCTCTGCCACCGCCCCTCCCCCACTGGGTCAAGTCCCAGGGAGTACAGTACTTGGATTTCTCCTCTGTGGCCCGCAATTTGACTCACTGTTCTTGAGTACGCAGATGTAGCTGTACTGGCCTCGCTGAATTCGCTGCTGCTGCTGCTGCTGCTGGTGGCAATATGGCGCCGCTGCTACGCCCTCGGCTGTGGGGCTGGCGTTTTTCTTCTTGATTTTGATTTCTACTCTGAATCCCTGCAGCGTGTGCTGAGCTCGGCCACTGGGAGCTTTAGATGCTCTCTGCGCGGAGAAATCCCGCCTAGCTGTTCCGCAGTGGCTCACCTCGGCTTGCTGTAGCCGTCCCGTGAATTCGCCAGTGCCGCCGGCAGTATGGCGCTGCTGCCGCGTCTGCCGCGTCCTTGGGTGCGAGGCCAGTGTATCTCCTCTGTGGCTCTGTTCTCAGTCCGCTTTCTCTCTGGAGCCTGGTGATTTTTTGTTTCACTGGTGATGGTGTTTTCTGGCTATGAAAGGCGCTGATTTTGTGGTAATGGAGATTTGTTGTTAGCGGGGCTCTTAATCCCTGCTTTTCTTGGTCGCCATCTTCCCGGAACACAAAAATAAATTTTAAAAAATAACAGTTGGATTGTTTGACAATCCCTAATCAAGATAATATACCAATCTATCTCACAGTAGATTCTATATCAGGACATTATAGAGGGCTCCTTTTTTTTTTTTTTCAGTAATGGGCATGGAACCCAGGGGCATTCTACCTCTGAACTACACCTCCAGCCCTATGTTTTATTCTTTATTTGAAACAGGGTCTCACTGAGTTGCAAAGGGCCTCACTAAGTAGTAGCTGAGGCTGGCCTTGAACTGTGATCCCTTTGTCTCAACCTCCCAAATGCTGGGATTACAAGCACATGCAGCTGAGAGGTCTCATTTTTTTTAAAAAAAGGTCTCATTTTAAGCCACTATGAAAAATTTAATTGTTTTCTATTTTTGCTATTACAAATAACTGCTACAGAGAAATGATTATATTTTAAACATTTATTTGTGCACATGTATATGTGTGTATGTGTGTGTGTGTATATATATATACATATATATATATATATATATATATATATATATTTGATTTAAAAACCTGAAAATTAACATAAGCAGTTCAAACTGATATTGCCAAATTGCCCTCCAATTTTGCACCCCACCAGCAATGTCTGAGACAAAATGTCCTAGCTCCACATGGCATTATATGGGTATAGAAGCAAATTTGGAATCCAACTTTATTATTTTATAGTTCTACAGATGGATGCTCAGTTGTCCTAAGATCATTTATTACATTATCTTTACCCACTAATTTGAAATGTTATCTGGTTAAAGCCTTCTGCCTTTAATAGCAGCCAAGAAAAATGTTCCCTACTGACATATCAAATAAAATCTGAATGTTATTTTTATCAATACTGCCTTTCATCCCCCCATCCAAGTCTAAGAGAAAAAAAATTATTTAATTATTTTGATTTTGTTTTTGTCAATCTATAAAAAAGACATAGAGATCAATTTAGATAAACGCATTATACATGTTCTAATTTTGAAAACATCACAATTAGCTCTTAAAACCATAAGCCTGAGAAGCCAGTAGTTATGTGTGTATGTTCTTACTAAAGGGTTACTGTACTGTCTTGCCCGTCTCCAAAATTCTGCAAGAATCATATGTAAGAACTCATTCTAGATTTTTACTGAACAGTATACACATATTATTGTGAGTATTGGACCATCCTATAACCATTAGCGACAGGTAGCTACTGACTACAAAAAAAATTGATAGCCAAAATTAAGATGGACTATCAAAATACACACCAAATTTTTAAGACATAATTTTGCAAATGTAAACTATCTCAATAATTTCATATTAGTTATAATTTCAAATGCTAAATTTTATATACTTTGTTAAATAAAGTTAATTATCAAAAATAATTCCATCTTTTTTCTTTTTAACGTAGCTGCTACAAAATTTATAATTACAAACATGGCTCAAGTTCTATTTCTCTCTAATAATACTATTTTAGATGGTTCCCACCAACAGAACTTGTAATTTCAGTATGTGGCCTGAAGGATTAGCTATAACCCTAGAAACTGCGATCTTCCTAAAAAATTCAGTAATACATGCATACTTATGTTTATAAAACCATGATCTATAATTGCCAAACAATGGAACCAGCCAAAGTATCATCAACAGATGAACTGATTACAAAATTATAGAATATATACAAAATAAAATTCTACTCAGCCATAAAGAACAAAATTATGTCATTGCATGGATATGGATGGAAGTGGAAAATATTATGCTAAATGAAATTAGTCAGTCTCAAAAAGTGAAAGGTCAGATGTTTTTCCCTCAATTGTGGAAGCTACAAAGAAATTGGGACACAGGAGGGACGCCAGGCAAAGGAGGAGAAACTTTAGTGCAATGAGGAAGAGGATCTGAGAAAGGCAGGAGGGAGGAGTAAGACTTGAAGAGGCAAAGACTTCACTGGATATGATGTACATCCACAATTTATCAATGCCAATCACAGTGTCATTCATAGGAAGGTGAGAGGGAAAGGGAATGAGGTGGGACCTGGAGGAGGGCTCCATGAGTGCTGTGTCCAGGTATGCCTATATCACCCTAAGCTTTATCATCATTTATGACTACAATGCACCAATAAATTTTTAAAAAATAGAGTGAACAATGTAAAACACATTGCACGGGGAGGAAAGAACATCATTCACTCTGCAAATATGAATTAAAGACCAATTATTGCCAGGAACATGCTTGGCATGGAGTCAGCCCACAAACATATACCCTTGACCTTGAGGAGGCATCAAACTACTCTGAATCTCATATGGCTTCATCTGTAAAACTGGCTTCTGCCCAGTGATAATGGATTGGAATTGACACACTCCTGAAATCCTGTTCCCCATTAAGATCTGTGATCCTGTGTATTTCAGTTTCATAATCAAGATTTCTCACTGGATATAAAAATGTCTTAGAGAAGTTTATATCATAAATTTATATACCATGAAAGATAGTGGGATACTTAGGTGCTCAGAGACTCAAAACTTAACCTGTGGGAACACAGCTTTTTGGCAAGGGAAGAAAAGCCATCAGAACTTAACAGAAGAACATTTGAAACTCAGTGGAAATGGATGCAGCACAGAGAACAGAGGACTGAAAAGAGCTCCCTGTGTCTCACCTGGTGAGCAGACAGCAGAGGCAGTACCATAGTGCCAAGTCTGCACTGGGGATGGCAGCTGCTAAGACTTATGGCTATCACAGACCAATTTCAGCAAAGCAGCAGCAGAACCTTGTTGAACCAGTGACTGCAGAAAACTATCAACCAAAGCAACCACACTCGGGCTGGGCGTGGCAGCCCACACTTGTAATACCAGTACTTGGGAGGCTGAGACAGGAGGATCGCACAGGTTTGAAGCCAGTGAAGCCAGCCTCAGCTACTTAGTGAGGCTCTCAGTAACTTAGTGAAACCCTTTTACCAAACAAAAAAAAATATGAAATAGGTCTGGGAGTGTAGCCCAGAGGTAGAAAGCCTCTGGGCTCCATCCCCAGTGCCACACACACACACACACACACACACACACATACACACACACACACAAAAAAAAAAAAAGTAGGAGAGACCCAGGATCAGCAGTTCCTCTTGCACTGGTAGAGCCTCCAGCAATCACCATAGAACCACCAGACATGGTGTCAGTGGAGTAAAATAACTCAGTCAACTGTGTTGCAGGCTTAGAAAGCTATAAACTCATGCCTGGCAGTGTTCGGGGGCTACAAGCACCAATTCCAAGTATCAAGAACAAATGAATGGTTAACATTCAGGGGCAAAACAATTAAGAATCACTTCAGATTTCTCATCCCAAGTCATTAAAGCCAGGAAGGGCTTGCCTGATGTACCCCAGACCCTGAAAAAAAAAAAAACAATAGCCATCCCAAACTGCTATATCCAACAAAAATACTATTGAAAATCGATGGATAAATAAAATATTCCAAGACAAGTAGAAACTAATAGGACTTGTAACTACTAAACCAACACTAGAGAAAATACTTAAATAAAACCTAAAGAAGCAAATACCAGAACCAGAGGAGAGGTAAATTCCACCAGATGGGCAACTAAGTGAAGGAAAAATAACACTACATCAAACAGAAAATATAACTTAAAATGGCAGGAAACAAAAATCATCTCCCAATAATAACACTGAATGTAAAAAGTCTGAACTTCATGGCATACCAAGGAGCCAGCATTGTTGAGCCACATGGCAGTGGTTCACAGAAGGACTAACAGTGATGTTACCCGGGTGGAGTCCAGGAGGTCAGGCTGCAGCATGGACACCAAAGCCACTTTCAGGAAGCCAAGCAAAAGAGACTCGTCCGCTGTTGTGCAAATAGAAATTCATTGCTTGCCAATCTTCATCATGTGTCTTTAGGTAGTCTTTGGTCTGTTATAACCAGTCTCATTCTATATTCATTATGGGATATATATACACAATGGAATTCTACTCAGCAATAAAGAAGAATAAAATTCTGCCATTTGTAGGAAAATGGATGGACCTGGAAAATATTATGTTAACACAGAAAATGAAGGGTTATATTTTTTTCTCTAATACGCAGAAGCTAGAGAGTAAACAGGATACCAGATGATGGAGGAGAAACTTCAGCAGAGCCAGGAAAGTAGTCTAGGGGAGGGGAGAGGGAAAGAGTGTGGTTCATTGAAGGAATTACTACCATCAGCATTAAGTACATATGTAAGAATGCCAACATCAATCTCAATACCTTGTATGGTGGAAGGTGAAAGAATGGGAAGGGGCCAGGGGAAAGCTCACCAAGTGCCATGTGCATGTATATCCCTATCACTAAGAATTACTCTATGATAAGACTATAAACTATATTAATAAATTAATTAACTAATGAATTAATTTGGGTTTGAGCCAGGAATGGTGGCTCATGCATGTAATTTCAATACTTGTAAGGCTGAGACAAGAAGATCATAGGTTCAAAGCCAGCCTCAGCATCTTAGTGAGATTCTAAGCAACTTAGACCCTATTTTCAAACAAAAAATAAAATAGGGCCGGGGTAGCTAGGTATGGTGGCACACGCTTGTAATCCCAGTACTTGAGAGGCTGAGACAGGAGGATTACAGGTTCGTGGCCAGGCTCAGCTACTTTAGTGAGGCCCTCAGCAATTTAGTGAGACCATGTTTCAAAATAAAAAATAAAATATGGCTAGGGATATAGCTCAAAGGTAGAATGCCCCTGGGTTTAATTCCCAGTACCACAAAAAATAATTAGGGCTGGGGTGTAACCCAGAGGTAGGAAGCCCTCAGTTCCATCCCCAGTACCACAAAACAACAAATAAATATATGTACCACATTCTTGCACATATTTACTAGGAATATTTTCTCTCAATATGTAAATATGTTTCCTCAGTGTCTAAAACATCCAAAGCATTGATTACAATTTTGTAATCAATGGTGTGCTAAAAAGGAAAGATAAAATTAAATATGTCTATGTACCAGGTATTGAACCTAGAGAGCATTCTACCTCTAAGCTACACTTCTAGCCCTTTTTGTTTTTATTTTTGAAACAGAGTCTCACTTAACTGCTAGAGACTAGCCTTGAATCTGAGTCTCCTATCTCAGCCTCCCAAGTACTGGGATTACAAGTATGTGCCACCATGCCTGGATTCTTATTTCGAAACAGGATCTTGATAAGTTTATGAAGGCCATGCTGTTTCTGAGACTGGTCTCAAATCTGTAATCCTCCTGTCTCAGCCTCCCAGATCCTGGGATGAGAGGCATGTGTCACCCAACCTGGCTCAGGTCCCCCGTTTTTATATAATCCATCCCTGTGAAGTTTACCCAGCCTCCCAGCCACAGTTATCTCTAAAGGTGGATTTAGTTACTTCATCGTTCAAGTCACTCAACACATGCTACTGTCATTTTTCTGTTTACATTAATGCTTTTCTCTAGACTGTACTCTCCTGGATTATAGACTTGCCTTTTCTTCTTGAACCTAGTTTTAACATATGTTTTCCATGTAGGAAAAGTTCACTGAAAATTTGGCATCTGACTATTACCATCACCAATAAAGAAAAGATGGGAACATGCGCCTCCAGACATAATTTTCTGAAAATGACAGAGCATCAGCAATGCAGACATTGGCCAGTCGATTTTAAGTGAACTTCAGACAAGTACAAAATAATGAGCATTCTACAAAAAATGTGGGACGGCGAGGGGGAAATATATTCTTATAAAATATCAATGACATAAAAGATGGCAGCTGTGAAAATGTTTCATACCAGAGAAGACTAAACAGGCAAGACGATTAAATGCAATAACTTACCCTAGATTTGATTTTTTACTAGAGGGGAGTAAATACTATCAAGGACCTAATGGTCAGCAGACAAAAAATATATTAATGATAAAATATTGTATCAATATAAATTTATGAAATTGGTAACTTCATTGAGTTCATATGAGTATTTCTAGTCTTATAAAATATACAAAGAAATATTTAAGAGTAAAGTGCGATAGCATATGTAACTTTCAAATATTCAGTGAAAATTACATACACAACCAACCGTGCACACATATATAAAGAGAGAAAATGATCAAGCAAATGGGGTAAAATGTGATAAGTGGGAAAACTCAAGTAAAGGGTATATATCCTTTCTTCATACTGTTGTTATATTTGAAGCCTTTGGAAAGTTTAAAATTATTTCCAAATAATGTGTCTTAAAGTAACAAAAGGCAGTATATTTAAAAAGTGCTCAACTTTAATACTATTTAGAAATATTCAAACTTATATAATAAGAACACTACTATTGGCAACCATTTAAAGGTTAGATAATATTCACTAAAGGCAAAGGTATACAGAAATTAATCATCTCTCTTAGACAAATGTTGAGGGGAATACAAGCCTTTTCAATGACAATTTGCCCAATCTGTACTTTAAGCCTTTTAACCTGGAAATTCAGTATCTAAAGATTTGTCTTACAGAGAAATGAACACACTCGTGCACATTACGAGTACTTACTTCAGAACTGTTTGTAATAGCAACAATTGGTAAACCACTTAATATTTACAATAGGTTAATGACTAAATACACAGAGAAACATTCACACCATTGAATATTATATCGTCATTAAGTATAATGGGATAGACGTCGATATTCTATTAGAAGGAAATTTCCAAGAAACAGTACCAATAATGTTTAATTTATGAGGCAGTTTACATAGTGTAATCTTATTAAAAATGAACTTGTGTCATTTGTCATTGTATGTTTTCATGTTCATAGAAAAGAGTGTGTGTGTGTGTGTGTGTGTGTGTGTGTGTGTGTGTATGCATGGAGTGAGAGAAGAGAGAGAAAGAATCTGAAACAAACATTATTTCCCACTGATATATAAATAACAGCTGTGGTAATCATTTCACCTAAAATTCTAACCGATTGAAAAGAGATAGTGACCCAAAGACATATTTGAGACAAATATTAAAAATGGCTGAAATAACACAGAGAGTGATAGGATAGCCAAGTTGTCCCATGTGGCCAACAGTTCTTTGAGAACCTTATGCAGAAGAGCACTTAATGGAATACCAAGGCACCCACATTGTTGAGCCACACGGCAGTGGTGCACAGAAGGGCTAACAGTGACGTTACCAGGGCTGTGGAGTCCAGAAGGTCAAGGTGGAACTTAAAAAGCAAAGCCACTTTCAAGAAGCCAAGCAGAAGAGACTCTTCCACTGTTTTGCAAATAGTAATTCATTGCTTGCCTATCTTCATCAAGTGGTCTTTAGGCAGCCGAAAGACAACCAATCTTGTTCTATGTTCATACTTTTTTTTTTATGATACTGAGAATTAAGCTTCAGGGCATTATACCGCCAAACTATACCCCTAGCCCTTTAATTTTTTTTTAATTTTTCAAATTTTGAAACAGAATCATATTAGGTTGCTGAACCTGCGATCCTCCTGTCTCAGCCTCTCAAATATTGAAATTACAGGTGTGCACCACCACATCCGTCTTATGTGCATATATTCTGAAAAGGAATGAAAATAAAATTGGTCAATTTTTTTAAGTCTGCGTAGGCTCTGACCTAGCTCATCATTCACCAGTGAAGTTTGTGACAATTCTAGGAACCCTCAGGAATATGAATTTGGAATCCACCAAAGGTGAACAGGTTTGGTAGTATAGTTTCCTGACTAGTTTTCTGGTGATGATTCGTGGAGCAAAGTGTGCTGACTCTTAGTTTGGCTGGGGGTAAAGCTCAACAGTAGGGCATCTACGCCATGAACTCACAGTGTCACACTAGATTCCCAGCATCGCACAGAAAATGGGATGTGGGGAGAAGAACAACAGCAGTGAACAGTATACAGCATTAAAATAAATACCAGGTGCCTACTACAACATCTCCAACACTCATAATCATAAAAACAGGAACAGTGGGTTCAGCAATTTAAAGCAACAATGACATATAGCTACAAATAGGCACAACATTAAACACTAGATGTAACTATGATATCCCCAGTACTAACCACCACAACCAGAAGAATTATAGGGGTAGAAAATGTAAATAAACTATTTACAAACCAAATAAAGAATGGAAAAAATACAGCTCATTATGAAAAAATAAAATGGAATAGGATGGCAAAAGTAGGTTTCAACTATTCAAAAGGTGAGAAAGCAGAAGACAGATGGCAAGTGAAAGCCATAAAGAAGAAAAAGTAGATAAAAGAAAAAAGAGAGAACAAGATAATTTGGCAATTAGAGGGGAAAGAGAGGAAAGAAAGAACAAGAAGAAAAAAACGGAAATGGCAAAATAAAGCCAGGCATGATGGCACATGCTTATAATCCCAGCATTTGGGAGGCTGAGATAGGAGGATCGTAGTTCATGGACAGCCTCAACTACTTAATGAGGCCCTCCCCAATTTAGTGAGACCCTGTTTCCAAATAAAGAATAAAAAACAGGGCTTGGGGTGTAGCTCAGAGGTAAAATGCCCCTGGGTTCAATCCCCAGCACTGAAAAAAAAAAAGGCAAAATGGAAGGATGAAAGAAAAAATTTTAAATGTGTGTGTATATACAAACCAATTAACAAATACAAGAAAAACAAAAAATTCTGAATAAATAATGAAACAATGGTCTCAACTGAAGTGGTTAAAACTGTAGCCTATGACAAATTGTCCTTCTTTCTGTTTCTTCTTGGTCTGCACAATCCTGAGCAAGGGATGGGAGTTACTGAAACCTTTCCACCAGCTGGTCATGGTGGCCCATGCCTCTAATCCCAGTATTTAGATGGCTGAGACAGGAGGATCACAGGTTCAAGGTCAGCCAGCCTCAGCAATTTAGTGAGACCCTGTTTCAAATTTTTTAAAAAAGTAGGGTTGGATTGTAAGTCAGAGGAAGAATGTCCCTGAGTTCAATCCCCAGTACCATAAATAAATAAATAAATAAATAAATAGCCTTTCACCTTTTATGTTGCTCATCAACTACTGGCTGACGTGACCTAGAACCTAAACTGGCTGAATTGGTGCTTAGCTTCTCTCATTAGCTGACATTAATGTCATTTCTATCTGACATTAGCTCACCGGTGTCAGGTAGAAAGGAATCAGATTTACCATCAGAGAGCATTTTCTGCAGAGAACATGCACACTCATATTTTCTTGGCTAGAGAGTAAGCTTAGTGGTTAAGTCTCTACTCCTGTAGGAGCCTTTCATTTTTGGGGGGTGGGGGGTGCTGGGGATGGAACCCAGGGTCATTCTATCTCGAACCTATACCTTCAGCCCAATTTTATTTTTATTTTAAAATAGGGTCTCGCTAGGTTGATGAGAATCTCACTACTTGCTGAGGCTTTCCAGTAACTTGCAATCCTCCTGTCTCAGCCTCCCAAGTAGTGGGATTACAGGCATGCACCACCCTGCCTGGCAGCAATCTGGGTTCGTGTAATAAAATATATTTTAAATGTACTAATAAAAAAGAGAACAAAGAAAGGTATGGAAAAACCCATCTAGTGGAATTTTGTCTGGACAAATTTTATTTTTGGTGGTACTGGGGTTCCTGGAAGCCCTTCCATCTCTGGGCTACACTCCCAGACGTATTTTATATTTTTGAAAACAGGGTCTCTTACGCCAGTGCGGGTAGCTTCGAACCTGCGCGGTCCTCCTGTCTCTGCCTCCCAAGCGCGGGGATTACAAGCGTGCGCCACCACGCCCGGCTGTCTGGACAAATTTGATGCACTCTCAGAGTGGGGCCGATGCAATCCCAGTACTTGGGAGGCTGAAATAGGAGGATCATAGGTTTAATGACACCCTCAGCAACTTAGAAAACCCCTATTTCAAAGTAAAAATAAAATACAGTTGGAGGTGTGGCTCAGAGACAGGATGACCCTGGGTTCAATCTCCAGTTCCTCTCTCAACACACACACACACACACACACACACACACACACACACACACACACACACACGTTATATATAAATCTAGAGTTCTAAATGGAAAGTTCTGGTAGCTGGGTCCAGTTCTGACTGGAACTTTGGAACTTTGTTGGGTGGTATCTACTCTTGAGATACCAGATCAACACATTCCTAGGGCCAGGAAGCTGCTGAGCTCTGCCAGACACTTCTGGATTTCATGGGCCACTCAAGAATTCAACTCGTAGGACAGGGCAGCCAACTGCCCTGGGTGGAGTGGGCACAGCAGATCTCACATGCTCCACTGTCCATGGATATGGCCTTCCAGGGGTGATCATCCCCACCTGTTCAGTTTCCTGACCCGCTTCAGCTGGCCTCTCAAGACACCAGACTCAAAAGGAAAGCAAGTTTCACTCCCCTTTGTATCTCTGGCCTGAGTCCCCCTGGATACCATCATCTCTGAACCTGTTTCAGAGGTGTTCTGCCAGGTGCGCCCTAGGCCACTTGGTAGGCGCTGGCTGGAATAGCCTAGCCTATTGGTTAAGATCTCCAGGGTTCCCACAGCAGCAAGCTCCAGGATGGCTCCTGCCTCAGCTCGCCACTCACAAGACTTGGGGAGCACTTTTCAAATGCCTGCTCTCTGTGCAGCCCGATTCTCCTGCCTTCAGCCAGTCTCTCTGCTTTCCAGTGTTCTCATTTGTCTAGTGTTTCCCTCTTTCCCTTTGTGTGGTCTCTCCCCTCTGTGGTGACCTGGCACCACTACCACCAGCAGCTTGGCTCCAATGTACTACATCTTGTCCTCTGTTCAAACACCAGTATTTCTGGATCTCTCTGAGTCTCTGAATAACCAAAGGTAAATTCAGGGCATTCCCTTAAGTTTCCCACTTTGCTGAGAAGCAATATTCTTGCTGCTTCAGTTCTGAGCCAGGGAGCAACTGAAATATGCAGCCTTTCTCTACCACATTTATTTTCTTAGCCCAGCTTTTTAACTATGGTACTCCATTGTTAAAAATACATAAGTAAACACAATAGTTCATCACTGTGCTAATGATCAGAATGCTTGCTTTCAACTCTACTCCAAAGGCTAGCTAGTCCCAAAACAAACTCAAAGATATTGCTTCAATATGAAATTTGGAATTGTAGGTTTACCGTGATGCACTCTATTCCTTGGCAAACTGGCTGATCCTAAGTCTTAAAATGAAAAGGTACTAGGGGAGCTTGATGCAGTTTGTGTCATGTAAGGCCGACTTGGTTTACCTTACAAATGTAGAAACAAGCTTCTCTTGGCCTCAAGTAATTCAATTCATTTTAGAATACTGTATCTCTAATTAAATTGGTTTAGTACTGGCAGTGATAGACAGGCTGAAGGAATAGAGTGCCCCTGAACAAACCAACCTATATATACAAACTGGTTATACCATAGATAAATAATAGTCATTTTGGGGGTGAATAATTCAATTAATATTTTATCCATATGGAAAAGATAAATTTAGATTGTTACCTCATAGTATATACAAAAATTAAATTCCACCTAAATTAAAGACCTAAAATTAAAAACTACTGTCCTACAAAAGTTATTATAAGCAACAAGAAAAGATAAGCTATATAAATACAGAAAATGAAGTACATATGCATTACAGCATATTTTATAATAACAAAACTGGGAATAATCAATATCCATCAGAAACTGCAACCACTGTGATTTATTCATAAATAGAAATCTATA
This sequence comes from Muscardinus avellanarius, assembly GCF_963383645.1. Classification (NCBI taxonomy): domain Eukaryota; kingdom Metazoa; phylum Chordata; class Mammalia; order Rodentia; family Gliridae; genus Muscardinus; species Muscardinus avellanarius. Next base: position 45,950,611 of record NC_137789.1, on the reverse strand, counting down.
TGGTACTAAATATAACAACATGGGTAAATTTTTAAAAACAATGTTATGTTAAAAAATAAATTTGAAAAAGGTATCTAAAGCCAGGCATGGTGGTGCACATCTGTAATCCTAGTACTCGGGATGCTGAGTCAGAAGGATCAAAGGTTTTCGGCCAGCCTCAGCTACTTAATAAGGCCCTCTACAACTTAGTGAGAACCTGTTTCAAAATAAAAAATAAAAATAGGGCTGAGAGTGTAACTCAGAGGTAGAAGGCCCCTGGATTCAACCCTTAGTACTACAAAAAAAAAGGTATCTAAAATATTGTGCCAGTTACATAAAATTTTAAAACAAAATATTAGTACATACATACTTATAAAGCAGAAATATATATCCAGGTGTGGTGGTACATGCTTGAAATATCAGCATTTGGGAGACTGAGACAGGAAGATTGTGGTTCACAGAAAGTTCAAAGCCAGTCTCAGCTACTTAGTGAGGCCCTTTGCAACTCAGTGAGACCCTCTTTCAAAATAAAGAATAAAAAATAGGGCTGGGGGTGTTGCTTGGAGGTAGAACCCCCCTGGGTTCCAACCCTTAGTACTGAAAAAAAAAAAAAAGCAGAAACATAAAAACAGTCATGAAAAGAATATACATTATCTTGAAGATGATGATTATCATGAGAAAAAAGTACAGGTCAGAAAAGCACATTTTATAATGAGGTAAAAGGAATGAAGCTTTAACTTATCTGGAAAATAGATTATTAAAAATCTAAAGCAAACATAAGTAAGGTCTACCCAGTTAGTATATAGGTGTCCGTTAATAATTTTCTGTATGTTTGATATATATTGAATAATGTAAAAAATTATATAATGCCCAAGGTAAAATTTAAAACACACATAAAAATCCTATTTTTTTTTAAATTGTCTTATGCCTTCATTACTATAATTATTGCAGTTCTGATGATTGAAGTCACAATCTTATGCATGCTAGGCAAGGACTCTACCACTGAGCTACACCCTTACTTTACATGTGGATGTATATGTATGCTCTACCTTCTACCTTCCAGATAGGTAGATACATAGATACATATAGATAGATCAGTCTAGAACAATATTCACCCAGTATTATCAACATTTCACCATATTACTGTCATTTTTTCATTACTATGTTTCTCAGTATTAATGGAATCTTTCTTTGTAGGGTACAGTAGGCTTTATTGATGGCATGTGATAAATTGAAGCTCCTTATGCCTCTCCCTTTCTTCAGGGGATATGAGATGAAAACTGTGACAAGGATAATTCTCAATGTATTGAGGGACTTAGTTGGGGCAAGGACCCCACAGGGACTCCCCCCCCCCCGCAGAAACTGGGCATCTCTCTTCTATGTTTTGGCCCAAGGGTTCCAGGTCCACCACCTTGTTGCCGTAGCCAAATCATCATTCCTGGAAGTAGTTTGACAATGTGGTAATTGAGGGTAATGCCAGCCCCAGTATCAAGGGTGGAAGACGGGTATCACCATCAAAATCGCATGAGGAAATCTGGTCCTGGGTGTAGCCCTTTGCAATCCCTCCAAAGCCTGCTTCATAACCTTCTAAATGTCATCATTTTTGGCAGCTTTCTCTAGGTCAGATCCACAATGGACTTTTGGGGTGTGGGTACGCAGAGGGCCATGCCAGTGAGCTTCCCACTCAGCTCAGAGCTGACTTGGCCCACAGCCTTGGCATCACTGATGGATGCAGGGATGATGTTCTGAGCAGCCCCATGGCCAATCATATCAGTTTCCCAGAGGGGCCATCCGTGGTCTTCTGGGTGGCGATGATGGCATGGACTGCGGTCATGAGTCCATGATGCCAAAGTTGTCATGGATGACCTTGGCCTAGGGGAGTAAGCAAGTAAATATTGCTGGTGATCTTGAGGGAGTTGTTATACTTACAATGTTCACACCCATCACAAACATGGAGAGAATTAGCACAATAGGCAGAGAAGTCAATGCTTTTGCCTCACCCTTCAAGTGAGCCCTGGGCCTTCTTTATGGTAGTGAAGACAGCAGTGGATTCCCATGTTCAGTTCCAGCATCACCACATTTGACACTGGCAGGATCTCTGTCCTGAAAGGTGGTGATGGGCTTCCCATTCTCAGTGGACTCTGCCATTGAACTTGCTGTGGGTGGAATCAGACTAGAACATATAAACCATGTAACTGAGATCAATTAAAGGGTAACTGATGGTAACAATAGTCACTTTGGCAGAGCTTAAAGCAGCCCTGGAGACCAGACACCCAACACAGTCAGAGTTGTTCGTTCTGATCTTCATCATGTCTGAGGTGGTGCTGGCACTACAGAGAAGATGTGACCATCTGTTGAAAGAGGAGTATCAGAGAGCCTGAAATTTCTAATAATAAAAATGTATCCATTTTTTTCTAAAACTCAGAAGCTTTGCTTATTTTTTTTTCATGCTTTATATTCACAATTCCTTGGTCTTTGCCTAATGTCTATTTTCTTTTCCAGGATCTCACATAGGATAACACTTTACATTTACTTGTCACTTCTTCTTAGGCTCCTCTTGGCCATTACAGTTTTTCAAACTTTCCTTGTTTTTTGATAACCTTGTTTAGCTTTGAGGCATACTAGTCAGATATTTTGCAAAGTATTTCTATATTGGGGTTTATTTGATGTTCTTCTCGTGATTGTGCTGGGGTTGGGGATTGGAGGAGGAAGACCACAAGTGTAAATACTATTTTCATCATGTCATATAAAGGGTACATGTGTTACATACTAATAATAACTAATAACAATATTTATCACTTTCAACATTGACCTTGGCTTCCTGTCTGAGGAGGTGTTTGTTATGTTTCTCCACTATAAAGTTACTTTTTTCCTCCTTCCATACTACTTTTTTGTCCACACATAAGGAGTGGACAGTTTTACTCCGTCTCCTTAAGAACAATTTGTCTACATAAATCATTTGGAATTATTCTGCATGGGATATTTGTCTATTATTCTCCATGGACTTCCTTATTTATTTATTCATCCAAGCATTGATTTTTCTCAACATAGATTCAGAGGTATTGACCTTTTACTTTGGGTTATAATTCATTATTGCACTGTTGCTTAAAGAGTTTTAGCTTTGGCCACTGAGAGCTCTTTCAGTTGACTGCTGTGTCCCTTTGACTTAACACTCCCATGTGTGTTTTTATTTTATTTTATGTTACTTCTTCAAGTCATTATGCAAAATGACAAATGTATAAATTAGATACATGCAATAGATTTACTAATAGTACTTCCATAGTACCAAGCCCAAAGGCTTTAATGATAAACTAAATTGCTTATATAGCTTAGCTGACAATACTAGCTCAAATAACAATATTATTTAAAATTTCTACCTTATAATTTGAATTTTACAGATTAGAAAACACTGATAAATTTATGATATTAATAGAAGCTAGCTTTTGTGGAGCACTCACTATGCCAGCTATCATGCTATGTACTTAACATCTATTATTCCACTTAATCCTCACAACCTGTGGTTAAACCTTGAGAAACGTAAGGCTTAGTTTGGTCCCTGTACTAGCAGGATCAGTATTACCTGAGAAAATTTTACACATGTATATTCTTTGTCCTCACTCCAGACCGCCTAAATCAGAAGTTCCAAGATTAGCACCTAGAAAGCTATGGCTAAACATTCACCCCAAGTGATCTGGATGCATGTTAATGTTTGAAAGAGGGCACCAGACCTGAATTCCTGGTATCAGACATCAAAGCCTATCAAAGTCACTTTACTTAATTACTTAATCACACTCCCTTTCTACTATACAAAGAATACTATACTATACAAAGAATAAAACCAATTACAGGTGATTTCTACTTGAAAACCTGTCATGAACTGGGCACAGTGGTGCACGCCTGTAATCCCAGTACTTGGGAGGCTAAGACAGGAGAATCACAGGTTCAAGGACAGCCTCAAAATGTAGGGAGACTCTCACCAACCTAGTAAGACCTGTTTCAAAATAAAAACTAAAAAGGGCTAGAAGTGTATTTCAGAGGTAGAATGTTCCTGGTTTTGATCCTCAGTCACACACACACACACACACACACACACACACACACTATCATAAAAGAGGTATCCAGGAGAATTTGATTCTACCCCTTGGCTTCTAATACTTGACCAAATAGGCTTTTGTATTAAACTTGCCACTAGAGGGAGTCGCTACATCCCATCATGTGCTGAGTCTCTAAAAAGCAAAAAAAGCAAAGAAAATCAAACCAAATAAAAATTAAATCCTTTGTTGGAATAAAGTTTTCATTCTGTATATGAACATTAAATGAGGGTGGAGATGTATCTCAATGGTAGAGCACTTGCCTAGCATGTTCAGTCCATAGTACTGTTAAGCAAAATTAAACAGCTGACTTGAGCTATAACTGAATTTGTAGTTATATTGGTAGACATGAACCCACTGTTGATGAATAAATAATATCTACCATGATTGGTCACTTAACATTTTGTTCATTTCTATTTATGCATGTGAGGGGTGCTAGGGACTAAACCCAGGACATTGGGCATGCTAGGCAAGTACTCAACCACTGACCTCCACCCACAGTCCATTTGTTCACTTCTAAAAGGACACCAGGAAAGGAAAGGAGAATCCTCAGAATAACAAAATAACATTATTATATAAATACTAATAATCTAAATTAAATTGTATTGTCACCTCTAAAGTCCCAAAGAAATAAGAGTGGGGAAAGAAATTTTTAAAAAGTAATTAAAACTGAGCATGGTAGCACATGCCTGTAATCCTAGTACTTGGGAGAATGAGACAGGAGGATTTCAGATTCAAGGCCAGCCTCAGTAATTCAGTGAGACCCTCAACAACTTAGTGAGACCTTGTTTCAAAATAAAAAATAAAGTAGGGCAGAGGGTATAGCTCAGAGGTATAATGCCCCTGGGTTCTATCCCCAGTACTTAATAATAATAACAATAATTCAGTTGTGTGTTTGGTGTCTTCTTCCACCTTATTCAGAGAACTTAAATAATTCAGAAATGGCAACTCTGGCACTTGGTACACAAGTTCTCAGAACAAATGCTGGATAAATGAGTGAACAAAGCTTTTGTTTTCTTTGCCTCCACTGGAGTTCTCTTAAGCCAAACTAAATAAGCTATAATTTATTAAATGTTATTTAAAATAATACCATGCAGTTTTCATAATATACAAACATCATGTAGTAGTGTAAGAAAAGTCAATGCCTACAACACTTGTAACCTGGAACAATAATCCCCTGAGATTATGGAATGTTATACTCAATGATTACTTATAATAGTTCAAAGACTCAACCTAGGGCACATACTCTCTTTCTTCCAAATAGAGAATAACATGCAAATGTTCACATTGTTAAGAACGTTGTAAAACCTAACCAATTTGAGAGGGAGTTTGTGAAAGGGGGAGAGTATCCCGGTACGGTGGAAAGAACATTAGAGAAGGAAGATAAAGCTTTCTTACTATCTCATCATATGGCCTTGGCCAAAGAATTTAACCTTCAAGGTCTCCAGATCCTCTTCTATAAGACTATGTGTTCTCAGAGAAAGCACAGCCTATAAGAAAAAAAGGGTCTTCAGGAGGGGAAAAATGGTGACTGTGGGATGCAGCACATCTCAGTAGCTAGAACAAATAAAGTTCAACTACCGAGAAGGTAGTATATTCACAAACAAAATAAACAAAGCTCACCATTCAAACCAGAAACAGGAACCATGGCAGAAGGAATCCAGTACTTTGAACTGTGAGAGCCACTGCAAAAAGGACGAGCATACAACTGACTTGGTGTGGACGTGGCTTGACCGTGATGCTGTCTCGGGCTGCCGGCCCAAATCACTAGTGCCGTCTCTGGCCAACACTGGTGCAGCAGCCCAAAAACTCTAGAAAAAGAATCCAAGAACTTGAAAGCAGCCACAGAGTTCCAACATCTTAAGTGACTGGCACCATGCTTCAGGGATGCAGAAAAAGATCCAAAAGCCCGTGTGCTCTCCACAGGTGGCACCCACAGCAGAGCAGCAAGCACGCCAGAGAGCCGGCAACAGGTGAACCAGGTAACTGTTTGCATTACTCTGTACTTGGCGGAAGACCACCAGAGCAGCCATGGGACCTGGCAGGCTAGTCTAGTTAGAACCCCCAGAGACACAGGAAAGGCACTCAAGGTGCAATACCTGCACAGGGTCATAGGGGGATGCTCCAAGTCTGCACTGGATGCAGTCATTGGTGAAGGTAGGGAAGCGCAGGTGCAGAGCAAAGGGCCTAAGCCCAGGGCAGAAAGTGTAGAGGCCTGAGGGAACAAGGAACACAGGATGGAAAAACACAGAACCCTGCACTTACAGGGAACTCATTAACAGTGACACCCAATGCCCTGAGACCTAAACACCAAGCTGTCAGAGGCAAAAGAGAGGCACAAAAACTCAGAGAGTGGGCTCAAAAGCTGACAGTAGGTTACAGAGCAAATAAGAGACATTGGAATATACTCCAGAATCTACCACAGTGAACATACATACAGATATTATACAGGCTCGGCCCTTTATATGTTAATTAGTAGAACTTTTTTTTGTTCAATATTGTTTTTCTCTCACACTGTCGTTAGTTCTTTTTATTTTATTTCTATCCTTTATTTTTTCTTTCTTTTTTTCTCTTTCTTATGCCATTTTTTTCTTTTGGTTGTTTTTCTTTTGTCTTTGATTTATAATTGTTAGTTTTTGTAAATTGTTTTGTTACTTTATTCGTGTTTGTTTGCTCCTTCCTCCCATTCCCTTTACAAACTTCCTCACTCTACCCTATCTACTTTCTTCTCTCAAAACTTTTCTTTTTTCCCTTACTGTATCTCCTTGTTTTATATTCAAGGTATTTCATATCTCCATACTTATTCTATTAAGTACAAGAGTCCTTCTATCTAACCTTCTCTCATTCTCAACCATATTATACTTAAATTCTTACTCAACCTAATCATAGCCTCTACTTTACCCAACTCCTGTACCCATCATCCCAGCTCCTCCCCATTACCCAAACTTCACCATTGAAAAGAAGCACTGCTTACCTGCTGACACCTCTAAATTCCTACTACTAAGATTGGATCAGACATAAAACCCACAGAAGACAAGATGCCAAGACATCAGAAAAACAAGCCTGAGAACCCTGAAAATATAAGAACTAGAAACAGGGAAGAAATAGTAGAAATCACGAATATTGACCTACAAGAAATGCAAAAAAGAAAATTCTGAATCCTTATCTTCAATATGATGAAAATCCTTAAAGCAAGTGTACATGAAATGAAAGAGAAAATGGTGATACTAAGAAAGAATTGGAAACAGGTCTGGAATAAAATGAAAGAGTCAATAAATGAAATAAAGATAGCAATAGAAAGAAATTCTGGAAGATTAGATAAAATGAAAAATAGAATATTTTAGAAGACAGTTCATTCAAAACCCAAAGCACAGTCAACAGCATACAGAAGTCATTATAGCAACAAAACCTAAATATCCAACAACTATGGGACAACAAGAAATGCCCTAACTTATGGATAAAAGGCATTGAAGAAGGGATAGAGGTACAGACAGATTATAGATTGGTAATCTCTTCAAATAAATAATTTCAGAGATTTCCCAAATGTGAAAAGAGACTTGGACTTACATGTTCAGGAGACATACAGAACACCGTTAAGACAATATCAAAGAAGGACCTCCCCACACCATGAATAATCAAAATGACCAACATAGAGACCAAGGAAAGAATACAGTAAAAACAGTAAGAACAAAAGAATGGGTGACATATAGGGGCAAAACAATAAAAATCACCCCAGACTATAGAACCCAACTCATGAATGCCAGGAGAGACTGGTATGATGTGATCCAGACCCTGGAAGAAAACAACTTCCAACCAAAACTGCTGTATCCAGCAAAGTTATTATTCAAAACTGATGGAGAAACAACTGTTTCAAAATAAGCAGAATCTCAAAAAATCGTGAATAAAAAGCCAAACTAGAGAAAAATACTTAAAGAAATAAACCATAAATAAGAAAGAAAAAAAAAAAGAAGCAAATTTCAGAACCAGAAAGGAGATGAAGTTGATCAGCGGGGCATCTAAGAAGAGAAAACATTATACCAAACAGAAGATAGAACACAAAAATGACAGAAAACAAAAATCATATTTCAATAATAACTCTGAACATCAAAGGAATTAACTCGCCAATCAAAAGACAGAGATTGGCAATGTGGATTAAAAAACATAATCCAAATATATGCTGCTTGCAAGAAATAAACCTTATAGCCAAAGACATTCATAGACAGAAAGTGAAAGGATGGAAAAAGATATATTATGCTAATGAAGATCAAAAACAAGAAGGGGTAGCAACGCTGATATTCAACAAAACAGACTTTAAGCTAAAACACATCAGAAGGGACAAAGCAGGACACTTCCTTTTATTAAAGGGAGCAATTCAGCAAGAAGATATAATTATAGTAAATGTTTATGCTCCAAATGTGGGTGCAGCCACATTTGTAAAACAAACCCTTCAGGAAATCAGATCTCAAAATAGACCCAATACAATAATATTAGGAGATGTCAACACACTTCTCACACCACTAGATCAACCTTCAAGGCAAAATATGAGTAAAGACTCTTCAAAACTAAAGAAAACTATAAAATAAATGGACCTAATAGACATATACAGAATATTTCAACCAGGAACAACACAATACACATTCTTCTCAGCAGCCCATGGAATCTTCTTAAAAATAGATCACATCCTGGCCCACAAAGCAAGCACCAGCAAATTTAAAAAAATGTAATATAATTCCCTACATCTATTCAGACCATAATGGAATAAAGTAGAAATCAACAACAGGAAGACCAAAATAAACTATTTAAATACATGGAGATTAAGATGCAGTATTGAATGATGAGTGGGTAAGATCAAAAGTAAGGGGAAATAAAGAAATTCCTGGAATCAAATGAAAAGAGACACAATTTACCAAAATCTATGGGATGCTATGAAGGAAGAGGAAAGTTTATAGCATTGAGTGCCCATATAAGAAGAGAGAGTCACCAAGTAAACAACCTAATGACACATCTCAAGGACCTAGAAAGACTGCAACAGTCTAATCCCAAAGCCAGCAGAAGGAAGAAAATTATTAAAATCAGAGAAAAATAAATGAAATAGAAAATAAAAAACAATTCAAATCATCAACAAAACAACAATCTGGTTCTTTGAAAATATTAATAAGATTGGCAAAACCCTGGCCAACCTAAGCAAAAGAAAGAAAGAATCAACTCAAATTATTAAAATCAGAAAAGAAAATGGAGGCCCCAGCACCAGCCTTGCCTCACGGTAGGCTCCAATTCCGGCCTTGCTGGCCCCAGCATCGGCCTAACTCCTCAACAGGCTCCGATCCCAGCCTCGGAGGCCCCAGTAGCGGCCTTGCCTCATGGCAGGCTCCAATGCCAACCACTGGCCCCAGTACCGACCTAACCCCTCAGCAGGCTCCAATCCCAACCTCGGAGGCCCCAGCACCAGCCTTGCCTCAGAGCAGGCTCCGATCCCAGCCTTGGAGGCCCCAACACCGGCCTAACTCCTTGGCACGCTCTGATCCTGGCCTCAGAGGCCTCAGTAGCAGCCTTGCCTCACAGAAGGTTCCGATGCTGGCCGCTGGCCCCGGCACCAGCCTAACCCCTCGGCAGGCTCTGATCCCGGCCTCGGAGGCCCCAGCACCGGCCTTACCTCATGGCAGGCTCCGATGCTGGCTGCTGGCCCTGGCATCGGCCTAGCCTCAAGGCAGGCTCCGATCCCTCGAGGCCGGGATCGGAGCCTGCCTTGAGGCTAGGCCGGTGCCGGGGCCACAGAGGCCAGGATCAGAGCCAACCGAGGGGTTAGGCCAGTGTCGGGGCCATCGAGACCAGAATCGGGGCCTCCCATGAGGCAAGGATGCTGCTTGAGCCAGAGAGGTCTGGATCAGTCCACCAGGTAGCCAGGCCACTACTGGGGCTGTCAAGAGTGGGATCGGTACTTGCAACACGGCATGCACAGAAAAATATCACAGAAAATAAAAACCAGATGCTTCCCCTAATCAGCAAAAACTAGGAGGAAAGGGGCAACAGGAAGAGGTCGAGCTATAGAAAGGGCCCTATAGTGAAACAATTAAGGTGACCAATCAGAGGGTATGAAATAGGGGAGGATGGAGCCTCCTTAAAACGCAGGAGGTACATAAACAAATGTATCAAAGTTAATCACCAAACAAGCATGGGATCGAAGGGGGGGGGATGGGATGGGGACTGGATGAGGGCTAATTGGATGATGTGCTTGTATATCCTCTCAAGTCTTGTATTCCAATGTGATATATGATTACAATGCACCAATAAAAATAAATTAAAAAAAGAAAGAAATGAAAATGGAGACATCACAACAGTGGGAAAATTCAAAGGATTATCAGAAACTATTTTGAAAATTTATATTCCAAGCTGGGCATGATGGTGTATGCTTGTAATCCCCTTGCTTGGGAGGCGGGGACAGGAGGATTGCGCAGGTTCGAAGTCAGCCTCACTGGCTTAAGAGACCCTGTTTCTAAATAAAAATAATGTAAAATAGGTCTGAAAGTGTGGCCCTTAGGTCGAGGGTTTCTAGGAACTCCAGTACCACCAAAAAAATTATATATATATATATATATATATATATATATATATATATATATATATATTCCAATAGACTAGAAAACATGGAATAAATCGATACATTTCTAAGCACATATAACCTACTTAAATTGAACCAATAGGACACATAGTAAAACCAAACTAACCAATAGTACGCAAAGAAATAGAAACACCAATAAAAATTATGCCATCAAAGAAAAGCCCAGGCCCTAATGGTTTTCTTGCTGAATTCTACAAAACCTTCAGTGAAGAACTAATCCCAATATGTCATAACCAGTTCCAGGAAATTGAAAGAGATGGAATTCTCCCAAATTCCTTCTATGAGATCAGTATCACATAATCCCCAAACCAAATAAAGATACCTCAAGAAAGGAAAATTACAGACCAATATCCTTGATGAACATAGATACAAAAATTCTAAACAAGCCGGGCATGGTGGTGCAAGCTTGTAATCCTCACACTTGGGAAGTAGAGACAGGAGGATCATGCAGGTTCAAAGCCAGCCTCACTGGCTTAAGAGACCCTGTTTCCAAATAAAATATAAAAAATAGGTCTGGGAGTGTAGGCCGGAGGTAGAAGGGTTCCATCCCCAGTACCATAAAAAAAAAAAACTAAACAAAATACAAGCTATATGCATTCAAAACCATATCAAGAGAATTGTACACCAAGACAAAGTTGGTTTCATCCCAGAAAAGCAAGGCTAGTTCAACATACACAAATCAATACACATTATTCACCACATTCACCACATAAATAGAACTGAGAACAAAACCCACATGATTATAACAAGGGATACTGAAAAAGCATTTGACAAAATCCAACACTCATTCATGATTAAAAAAAAACTGCAGAAAATTGGAATAGAAGGAACACATTTCAACATCATTAAGGCAATATACAATCAACCCAAAGCAAACATCATATTGAATCAGGAAAATTGAAAGAATTTCCTCTAAAATCAGGAACAAGACAAGGATGCCCACTGTCACCACTCCTTTTCAATATAGTCCTCAAGACTCTTGCCACAGCAATAAGACAAGAGAAGGATATCAAAGAAATTCAAATATGAAGAAAGGAATTAAAATTATCCTTGTTTGAAAATGACATGATCCTTTATCTAGAAGACCCAAAGAACTCAACCAAAAGACTACTGGAGCTGATTAACCAATTCAGCAAAGTTTCAATATACAAAATCAATCTAAAGAAATCAGTTGCTTTTCTATAGGCCAACAATGAACCCACAATGAAAGAAATAAAGAAAACAATTTCATTCTCTATAACCTCAAAACCAATAAAATACCTAAGAATAAACCCAACCAAAGATATAAAAGACCTCTATGATAAAAACTTTAAAACATTAAAGAAAGAAATTTAAGAAGACCTGGGAAGATGGAAAGATCTCCCTTCCTCATGGATAGGCAGAATCAATATCATCAAAATGATCATTCTGCCAAAAGTGATCTACAGATTCAATACAATTCCTATAAAAATACCAACGACATTCTTCATAGACCTAGAAAAATCAGTCATGAATTTTATATGGAGAAAGGAAAGACCCAGAATAGCCAAAGCAATTCTCAGCAATGAGAACCATGCAGAAGGCATCACAATCCCTGACTTCAAATTGTACTACAGAGCAATAGTAGTAAAAACAGCAAGGTAAAGCCAGGTGTAGTGTCACACGCTTGTATTCCCAGCATTTGGGAGGCTGAGACTGGGGGACTGCAGTTCACAGACAGCCTTATCTACTTAGTGAGGCCCTCCACAACTCAGTGAGACCCTGTTTCAAAAAAAAAAAAAGAAAGAATAAATAATAGGACTGGGGTTGTAGCTTGGAGGTAGAATGCCTCTGGGTTCCATTACCAGTACTGAAAAGAAAAAAAAAAACAGCATGGCATTGGCACAACAACAGACATACAGACCAGTGGAACAGAATAGAAGATACAGAAACAAACCCACACACCTATAGTCAATTGATCTTTGACAAAGGGCCAAACGTATACGCTGGAGAAAAGACAGGCTTTTCAACAAATGGTTCTGGGAAAACTGGTTATCCATTTGTAGAAAGATGAAACTAAATCCTTACCTCTCACCATGCACAGGAATCAACTCGAGATGGATCAAAGACTTAGAATTTAGACCAGAGACTGTAAAGTTATTAGAGGAGGGCATAGGCTCAACACTACAACATATTGGCACAGGCAGTAACTTTTTCAACAAGACCTTCAAAGTGCAGGAAATTAAAGCAAGAATCAACAAGTGGAATGGCGTCAAACTAAAAAGTTTCTGGTCATGAAAGGAAATCATCAAGAACCTAAAGAGAAAGCCTACAGAGTGGGAGAAGATCGTTACCAGCCACCATTCTGGTAGGGGGCTAATATCCAGAATATACAAACACCTCAAAAGATTCTACACTAGCAAAACAAATAACCCAATCAAGAAATGGTCAACTGAATTGAATAGACACTTCACAAAAGAAGAGATACAAATGGCCAATGGATACATGAAAAAATGTTCTACATCATTAGTCATCAGGGAGATACAAATCAAAACTATGTTGAGATTCCATCTAACCTCAATCAAATTGGCAAGCATAAAGAAATCAAATAACAACAAATGCTGGCGAGGATGTGGGGAAAGTGGAACTCTTTTACACTGTTGGTGAGAGAGTAAACTAGTTCAGCCACTATGGAGATCTGTGTGGAGATTCCTTAGAGAACTTGGAATGGATCCACCATATGTTCCAGCTATACCACTCCTGGGTAGCTTTCCAAAGGGGTTGAAATCAGAGAACTACAGTAACATATGCATACCTATGTTCATAGCAGCACAATTTGTAATAGACAAAATAAGGAACCAACCTAGGTCTCCATCAGAGACAAATAAATGGATTGCAAAATTATGGGAAATACACACAATGGAATTCTACTCAGCAATAAAGAAGAACAAAATCATGTCATTCATAAGAAGATGGAAAGACCTGGAGAAGAGTATGTTAAGTGAGATCAGCCAAGCTCACAAAGAGAAGATATATGTTTTCTCGAATATACCCAAACTAGGGAGTACTGGGGATACAAGAGGGACTCCAGATGATGGAGGGGAAACATAAGCAAAGCTATATTGGAAGGTTAGGAGAGGAAGAAGGCTGAGGTTGATTAATGAGGGAGCTACAGTCGAATATGTGTAAAAGTATGAATGTAGCATGGTTAACCTGGACACTCACTGTTGGAAGGGAAGGAAGGGGGAACCGGGGAAGGGGGACACCAAGCAAAGTCTGAATGTATGTCATTTTCAATATGATCTACATAAAAATTAAAATGAAACAAGAGTCTCTGAAGAGTAAAATGACTTGAGAACAATTGTGCTGAGGCAAGTTTTGAAATTTCTGATGACAGAAGAATTAGATCAAAGGGCCCGTACCTCTGGAGAAGGGCTCCGAAAGCACATTCATTCCATATGTTGGGTGGAGACTAACGGAGTACAATTAAATACATATTTGTTCAATATTTACTATACTGTACATGAAGCATTCACTCAAAGCCCATGTATGTTACATGATGAGTAAGAACGTCCTTGCTCTAACACGTCAATACTGTCACACGGATGCTGAGACAAGGACTGTGATGGCTAACTTTGTCTCACTTGACTGAGCCACAAGTCTGAGACATTTGGCCAAATATTATTCCAAGTATGCCTGCAAATGTGCTTCTAAATGAGACAAACATTTGAATGCACAGAATGGGTGGAGCAAATTGTCCTCGCTAATATGAGTAGCCCTCCTGCAATCAACTGAAGATCTGAACAGAACAAAAAGCTGAGTAAGTCAGGCTCCTGCCTGACTGTGAACCTCGGATATCAGTCTTCTCCAGCCTCCTGACTGGGCCCGGAGTACAGACTTGTCCTGGGTCTCCAGCCTTCCAGCCTTCACAGTGGATTTTACACCACCAGCTCTCCTGGTGCCTCATGTCGTCCACACGTCAGCTTCCCTGAGCCTCCAGCAAGCGGGCTGCAGATCTGAGGATTTCTCAGCCTTTCTTTAATCATGTAAACCAATTCCTTATAATAAAATTATATGTCACATTTCACAAACCCTATTGGTTCTGTTTTTCTGGAGAACCCTGAATCATACAAAAACCAAATTCCAAACCCCTTAGCATAGCCAAAATGATCTGGCCTCTACTTCTCCCTCCAAGTACACCCCACAGCTCTCCTCCTCCACCCCAGCCTTGGTAACCTCCTTCCAGTTCCTCCGGTATGAGAGGCTCCCTTTGTTGTGGGTTTTTACTCACTCATTTATCCACTGATTAAGTCACTGAGGAGTTGATTTCTTACTGTGGTTCTAGCACTGTGGTAGTATTAGCTATATAATGTGAACAAGATGGCAAAGTACCTAATTGCATGGAGAATATATTCTATCATAGGATTATGAAATAGCATATAAACAAACAGGTTAATTTCAAGGAGTGATCATGTGTTTCAAGAGAAACAAACCTGGATGATAAGATAGTATTCTGGTGATCAGAAAAAGCCTCACTCTGTAGGCACTTCCTAAGCACAATCCTATAAGATAAAAAAAGGGGGGTGTCCCTGTGAAGACCTGAAGCAGGAGCATTGCAGGCAGAAAGAATGAGAAACACAAAACTGACTCTGAAACCACCTTCATGTGTGCTGGGAGCAGAGGGCAGCGAGGTGCAGCACAGAGGGCGGCAAGGAGGTAGCAGGGCAGGTAGGAATGAGGTACAGCCTTAGTAGCAAGGATGATGGCTCAAATTTTATTTTAAGCACACTGAGAGCTTTCAAGTGTAGATATGAATCTCTGTGCATGTTTGATTATGCGCTGCAGTGTGTAACGGTGGGTGTGGGGAGCCACGAAGAGGGGGTATTGCAGTAGGGTGAAAAATGATGGTAACCTGGATTTGGGGGATGTACAAGAATGAAGGAGTGCTTCAAGATATATTCTGAAGGTGGAACCAAAGAGAACTGCCAGTGTGGCTGGGAAAAAGGATGACTCCCAGGTTTTTGGCTTGAACAATCAGCTGGAGTGTAGTGCCATTTTCTGAGGCAGGGAAATGGGACTGAGAAAGGAGGCACTGTGTCTTTGTCGTCTCTTTCCCTGGACTGATCTGTGTGCTCCCTTCACCTGTTCAACCCATTCCCATTCTTTGGATCTCAGCTCAAGTGTCACATTCTCAGAGAAGTCTATCCTCAACTAGTTAAATCAAAGCTTGAAGTAGGTGCTCCCCTCCTGTCACGCAGCTTCCCTGAGGACCCACCTGTCTTGAACTGCCACTAATTCTTTCCTTCCCTTTTCTAACCATCTTTACCTTTAACAACTGGAGTACCCATTCACTTTGATTTTGTTCTTGGCCATGCGACTTGTGCCAACCAACAGAATATCAGCAAACACGACACAGGTAGAGATTTGAAAAGCACTTGTGAAGTGGGATTTTTTTTTTTTTTTCTGTTTTGCTGTTCCAGAACTCTGAAACCATGTCTGGCTGCCCTGAGAGAGAATAAGAAACATATTACCCCTGTGACAGGCTGCCTACTCCAAGACATGTAATTGAGGCCATCTATATTGGTCTGTTTTACATTACTATAACAAAATACCTGAGGCAGGCTAACTTTATTCTAAAAATTATGGCCTTTTTAGTTCATAGTCCTGGAAGTTCAAGGGCATAGTACTTTTGTAACAACCCTCTCAAGAGAACTAAGGCAGTGCCCCCCAGTGATGCAAAAATCTTCACCCTAAGCTACCCCTCTTACAGGTCCACCACCCTCTACCACTACACCGAGGCCCAAGCCTCCAATATGTAAAGCCTTAAGTGACACTCTCAAACCATATGCAAACCATAGCACCATCTGAAATCAGCCACCAGCCAACACACCAGCTGATCAGAAAGGAGGAAAGAGCCCAACTGCTTAGCAGAACCATACAGCCTACTCACAGAACCCTGAGCTAGCTAAAGTAGGCTTTGTGATTTTTAACACAATAAAAGCTGATTCAACAGCACAGACCTCAGGTGCAAATTATATATATATTTGTTTGATTAGCCTCTATCTTCATACCCCCCAAAAAAACTATGATTTCTATATCAGCAGAGACTTCTAAATTTAGGTTACACACCCCGGTATCCCCATTCTTAGAGACCAGTATAGTACCTGAACACAATAGGTGTTCATTAGATAACTTGCTGAATGAATGCAGAGGGAGAAGAGAGGTACACACTAACTGGAGAGACTCAGAGGAGCTCTAAAAGGGAGTTAGCAAAGGACTAAGGGACATCCCTTTGTGCAAAATACACTTTCATCCAGTCTCAAAGGCACTGCGGAATATAAAAGCAAAATTACATTTCCTCTGCTTCAGAAAGGTCAAAGCCAGAAGACAGAACAAAATCCAGAGACTACTTCAGGGTATACTTCAGGCACCCATGCTGTGGCCCACGCCTGGTGCTTGGGAGACTGAGGCAGGAGGATCCTGGATTATAGATCAGTCTCAGCAACTCAGCAAGACCCTGTTTCAAATAGAAAGTTGAAGGTGTAGTTTAGTGGTAGAGAGCCCTTGGGTTTAATTTCCAGTACCACAAAATAAAGGGAAAAAGGAAGGAAGGAAGGAAGGAAAGAAGGATGGGGAGAAAGGCTTCAAGACTGCCTGGATGAGCTAAGTTCAGGAAAAGCCCAGCCAGAAAGGTTTCTTGAATCAAATGAAGCTTGAATTTAGACTTCAAGTTTATTTGGAAGAGCAGCTTGAATATATGCCAAAGGGCAGAAAGGACATGGGTGTTTATAGTAAAAAGAAAAGTCTGGGTTTGTTATCTCGGTTTATTGTTAAGAGTTGAAACTCTCCTGTCTTCTGGGGCAGGACCCCCTTTCGAATCTTTTTATTATTCTCAAGGCCTAACACAACCCTTTCCACAAAGTGGGAACTCGGTAACTATTTACTGAATAAAAACAAAATTTTAAGATGAGGCGGTAAGCATTCCTTCCCAGGGCAGCTTCCTAGAGCTAACATGGAGGCATTTAGATTTAGGCGCGCGGGCCCCATAGGTGGGTCCTCCCGGGCTCACCGCCTCCTGCAGGACCGAGCAGGAGCCGCGGCGCGCTCTCGCGGGCCGGGTCGCCGCGGGCGTTGAGCGCGGGGGCGCGCGCGCCGTCTCCATGGAAACGCGGCGGCGGCGCGAGGCGCGGGCGCGCGCGCGGGCTCGCGGGCTCGCGGCGGGCGGCCCAACGTCTCGAGTGCCCGGCGTTGGGCTCCGGCGCCCGGTTCCCGGCCTCCGCGAGCCAAGATGTTGAGACGCAGCCTGGAGAACCGGTGAGAGCCGGGGTCCCTTCGCGGGGCAGGGCCGGGGGCGGCGCAGGCTCGCGGGGAGCCCGGGATCCTCGGCCCGCAGCGCCGGCCTGCGCGCTGGGCCCGGGGCCTCCCCTTCGCCCGGGCCCCGGAGGGTGCGTGCGCATCGCGGGAGCACGCAGCCGCCCCCGTCGCTGGTGAGATGTGTTGGCTTTTATGTCACCGTGTTCTCTAGGGATACTCAAACCAGACAACTGCAAGATGCTGTCACGAACGTGGAGAAGCATTTTGGAGAGCTGTGCCAAATCTTTGCTGCTTATGTGCGGAAAACTGCCAGACTGCGAGACAAAGCGGACCTCCTGGTGAATGAAATCAACGTGTACGCCTCCACAGAGACCCCGAATTTAAAGCAGGGCCTGAAAGACTTTGCCGATGAGTTTGCCAAACTTCAGGATTATCGACAAGCGGAGGTAGGGAGTGAGGTCACAGCGTCATTGTTAGGGATGAGCCGGGACGTAGTGGACGAAGGCGCCCAGCACCTGGGTTATTAGCCACCTAACTGCACTGGCGAGCACACACGAGTCTGTAACATTGTGTGAGGTCATTAAAGGGAAGCTTGCTGTGATCCGCCTTACCGTTCTCAAAAGTAAACTTTAGGGGGGCATCTCTGAAGTCTTGAATTTCCCCCCACTTCCCCTGCCAGCTTTAGCGAAGGGGCGCCCCTGTACAGAGGTATTTAACTTAGTACCTGTGTGTGTGGGGGGGGGGGGGGGGGATAAGCATGACTTGTGTCTTGTGTGCACATAAGTAAGTACATTTTAAAGTATGACCGGAGGTGGATAGTGTTGAGAATAGAAATGTGAATGGGTAAGTAATAAATGGGCAAGGCATTGTTGATGCTTCCACTCTCTGCAAAGTTGGCCAGTGGGAAATCTATGATTTTATATCAAAGAAGCAAAGGAATAGTGAGACAATTGAGGGGAAGTTGGTTTCTGTGTGCTTTGAGTGGTCAGGGACCTATTCTTGTGGTTGTATTCTTTCTAAAAATCCTTTTTTTTTACTGCCTTTAATACTGCTTTTTAAAGCCTTTAATAATACTGTGTAAGCACTTAGTCACATTTATACCCTTGTGTTTCAACACACAAATTAACTTGTCAGAAACTGTGCAGGTAGAACTACATTGTTTTGTACATTTCCCATCAGTAATTTGGGTTATTTTCTCAAACCTAACGTGAAATTTTCAATTATCAAAAAATAAAATGAGAATAATAACCTTTGGGCCTGTCTTTGTTGTGCATACAAATATTTTGAGTAGAAATCACTATTGGGTACCTTCTGGGAAAAAAAATGTTAAGTTCTTGTCATACAAGATTTCTTCTGTTATGAACAACTCTAAGATACAGATGGGAATTTAACGTTCCAAAACTAATTGATAATCACAGATAGTTCTAAAATCTCATTTTAGCCAATAATCTCCCCTTTCTAGAAAACTTTATGCTATTTATCAAATAGCAAAGTGAATTGATTTACAATTGTTCTCCTTTTATTTCCCCTGCTTGCCAAATGGTGGAGGTGCTAATGAACAATGACAAAAGGTAGGCAACAAAAAGGAGAACTACAAATATATAAAAAGACTTGGAAATTCCATACACTGAATAGTCAGTGCAGGGATGATCAGATATGGTGGGGACTAAACTGTCCTGAGTGTTCATGGCTTTGATTTTGGGATTCCAAATACTTAAATGTTTGATGAGAACTTGATTTTTTTTCACATTCCTGAAATCTTTTGGAAAAACATTCGTATAACGTTTTGTTTATATAAACTAAAGAAAAGTCAATACAGAATGTACTCATTGATTATATAAACTGGTATCATTTTTCAAATGCCCTTTCCCTGACATAAAAATGTTCATTTTAAGCAGTTAATAGATTTATACTATCTGTACTGACAGAAAATTTTAATGTCCAAGAGTTATTTTTCTTATGCTATGTTTGTATATGTACTTGCCTATGTCTATTTTTTTAAAAAATATGTTTCTTGGCCGGGCGTGGTGGCGCACGCTTGTAATCCCCGCGCTTGGGAGGCAGAGACAGGAGGATCGCCAGCCGCACGCGCTGGCGTAGGAGACCCTGTTTCCAAATAAAAATGTAAAAATAGGTCTGGGAGTGTAGCCTGGGGGTAGAAGGGCTTCCAGGAACCCCAGTACCACCAAAAAAAAAAAGTTTCTTCAGTGCCTTTAGTAAAAGAATTACTCAGATTACTCTATGTGACTAAAAACTATAATATTAAAGAAAAACTTTAATTCTAGTAAATACAAGATCGGCCATGTAGTTTGACAAATTAGCAATACTAGGACACTTATCTTTTTCTTTATAAAAGCTTTTATAATTCACAAATGGCTCTCAGAAAAAATTTCAGCTGGCAGTAATTCCTAAGTTTTTTTGGTTTGGTTTTGTTTTGCTTTTGTTTTTTTTTTTTTTTTTAATATTTCCAGTATGCTATATCTTTCAGCTTCAATTTTCTGGAAAGTTGGACTATTAAATTTCAAAGCTAATATCTATAAAATATTCAGCACTGTGCTAAAAAACTGAAAGTGGTAGCAGTATTAAAATTTGAGATGTCTTCAAACTTAACCTGAAAACTATTGTTTTAAGGTAAAAAGTAATAGTAAGATGATTGTGTGGCAGGGATGAGCTCCTTGAACACCTCAGCCATTTTCTTACCATGTTTTACATGAGATGCTTTTCTGCTTTTACAATTACTGTATAGCTTAATAATTTTTAATGCGTCAGATTCTGTCTTATCAATGTCTGATGATTATCTTTTTACTTATAAAGATGAGTTGAACAGTGCTTTTAATTTAAAATTTGAAAAATACTAATCTGTACAATAATAATTTCAAGTTAAACTATAATTTTTATTTCAGTACTTAAATTTCGATATCTCTATATGTTTCTTTTCAGTTATATTTTATAATAATTTTCAATAGGTTGAAAGACTTGAAGCCAAAGTAGTTGAACCTTTGAAAGCTTATGGAACCATTGTAAAAATGAAACGGGTAAGTAGATCCATTTTTTTCCCCATTATCAGGAATTCTGGAAAAGAATATGAGATTTCCAACTGTCCATTTAACAAAAAGTACAAAATAAGATATAGTTGTAGTCAGAAGATAATTTCTTGGACCCTTAACATTAGTGAAATATTTTTAGTAAGCTTACTTGTAGCAGCCTAAAACATTATAGTGGAAATTTCTTAATATTATGAGAATATTTAGATGGAAATTATTATACTAAATAAATGTTTATATATTTTGTTTTAAAGCAGTTGCTGACACACTTTTAAAATAAATGTGACAGGATTATATTTTTATTTTTATTTATGTATTTATTTTTGCAATACTGGGGATGGAACCCTGGGGCATTCTACCTCCAAGGTACACTCCCAGTCCTATTTTTGTTCTTTATTTTGAAACAGTGTCTAAGTTGCAAAGGGTCTCACTAAGTAGCTGAGGGTGGCTAGGAACCCATATCTTCCTGTCTCAGCCTCCCAAGTACTGGGATTACAAGTGTGCACCACCAAGCTACACTCCCAGTCCTATTTTTGTTCTTTATTTTGAAACAGTGTCTAAGTTGCAAAGGACCTCACTAAGTAGCTGAGGGTGGCTGCAAACCCATATCCTCCTGTCTCCCCTCCCAAGTACTGAGATTACAAGTGTGCACCACCACACCTGGCTAATGTTTTATTATTTATTTATTCATTTATTTATTTGTTTGTTTATTTTGCGGTACTGGGGATGGAACCCAGGGACATTCTACTTCCAAGCTATACCCCCAGCCTTATTTTATTTATTTATTTATTTATTTATTTATTTATTTATTTAGTAGTACTGGGGTTCCTGGAAACCCTTGTACCACCTGGCTATACTCCCAGACCTATTTTTTATATTTTTATTTGGAAACAGGGTCTCTCAAGCCAGCACGGCTGGCTTTGAACCTGTGCAATCCTCCCTCCTGTCTCCGCCTCCCAAGCGCGGGGATTACAAACATGTGCCACCGTGCCCAGCTCTATTCTTTTTATTTTTGAAACAGAGTCTCACTGATTTGCAAAGGGCCTAAGTAACTGAGGCTGTCTGCGGACCATGATCCTCCTGTCTCAGCCTCTGGGATTACAAGTGTGCGCCAACACACCCAGCTCTAAAGTTCTATTTTTATTTATTTTTTTACTTTTTTGTGTGTGGTACTGGGGGTGGAACCCAGGGGCTTTTCTACCTCCAGGCTATACTCCCAGATCTAGGGGCCTCCCTAAATTGCTGAGGGCCTCACTCATTAGCTGAGGCTGGCTTCAAACCTGTGCAATCTTCCTGACTCAGCCTTCCAAGCGCTGGGATTACAAGCATGTGCTACCATGTCCGGCTGTTCTATTTTTAAATAAACTTTTGAAGTATAATTTACATGCAAGAAAAAAATGTGTATGCCCATGACTCATGTAACCACGACAGTCAAAACTATACATATGTGTTTTTATGATCTTAGTTTTGCATGGAAACTGTGTTCTTAAAGATTTTTTTTTCTTTTTTGGTTCGAGGAATTGAACCCTGAGGCATTCAACCTCCAAGTTATACCCCCAGCCCAATTTTATTTCTTATTTGGAAACAGGGTCTCTTTAAGTTGTGGAGGGCCTTGCTAAATTACCAAATCTGGCTTCAAACCTGTGATCAGATCCTCCTGTCTCATCCTCCCAAGTACTGGGATTACAAGTGTGTGCCACCACCCCCGGGCTAAGAATATTTTTAAAATGTGCGTGCACACACACACACACACACACACACTCTCTCTCTCTCTCTCTCTCTCTCTCTCTCTCTCTCTCTCTCTCTCTAGCACTCAGAATTCCTGTACTAATGGTGCCTGGATCAAACAAAAAGCATCTTTCTATTTTTTAAACAGCATATTTTATTTCTTAAATCAGGAATCCTTATTGACAGAAAATGCTTATTTGCAGGATGACCTCAGAGCAACATTAACAGCAAGGAATAGAGAAGCGAAGCAGTTAACTCAATTAGAAAGAACACGTCAGAGAAACCCATCTGATCGGCATGTAATTGTATCCTTTGAGTTTTGGTCCTAAAAAAAATATTTTGTAAGGTATGCAGTACAAAAGTAAATATATGAAAATTACATTTCTCGTTTTAAAGGTGCAGAGGATTTTAATAAAAATGTTGAAAAGAAATATGTGTTTAGGGTGGGCATGGTAGCACATGCTTGTAATCCCAGTACTTGGGAGGCTGAGACAGGAAGATCCAGGTTCTTGGCCAGCCTCAGTTACTTAGTGAGACCCTATTTCAAAATAAAAAAATTGGGCTGGAGGTGTAGCTTGGAGGTAGAATGCCCCTTGGTTCCATCCTCAAAACCACAAAAAAGAAATGTGTTTAGGAATTCTGACTATAGAAATTAAGTTAATTATAAAACAGTTACATCACATAACTAAATCTCTTATATTATTTACATAATAGACTTTTTTTTAAAAAAAACTGTATTGGGATGGAACCCAAGGGCATTCTGTATACCCCCAGCCCTGATTTTTTTTTTTTTAATTCTTTATTTTTGAAACAAGGTCTCACTAAGTAAGGCTGTCCACGAACCACAATCCTCCGGTCACAGCCTCCTGTATGCTTGGATCACAAGCGCGTGCCTCCACATCTGGCTAATGACTTTTTAAAAAACTCATACAGATGTTTTCAGAGTGAATTCAAAATTCTGATATTTTTTCCACATGGTGATGACTAAATATTAATTATAAAATTAAATATTTACACTAACTCTAATGTCCCTCTCTGCCTCACTTTTGAGAAAAGGAAAGGAAAAAAAATCCCATAATAATTCCCTTCATCCTTTAAAAAAAAAATGTGAAATTGTAATTGACTTTCAGCCAGAAACCCTCAGGAGTTTTAAGAGTATTGAGGTCTACAGCTGGACACAAGGGATCTAAATAGGAATATCTTCTGTAACAAGGTTCTTCTGATAAACATTACTTCTTAGAATGCCTTGTTCATGCCCAACAAAAACGTATAAATTGTTTTTGAGTGCCACCAATTGGGATAGGCAGGACTGTGTAGAAAGCACTGACTTTTCCCTGCTGCCTCTTTTTCCCACTCCTTATGTGTCTCCTTCCTACTTCCTTAAGGTTGTTACTGCCCAGCTCAGCCAGACACCACATGAGAAGTGGCTCTTTGGGGGCCTTTGAGGTTCCGGGGCTATACCAGTTGCCTGGTCCATCTTCCTTTGGACCAAAGGTACATTAAGCCCAACCTTGTACTAAAGAAATATGGACAGCCATTGGGCTGAGAGTGCCCAATACAGGAACATCCAGAAGATTGTTACAAATTTATATCTCAAACTGGAGATTATAGAGTCTGTTATAAGCAAGTCAGACAAACCAGAGAATGCTAGAGAATGCATGCCTGACAACTAGAGATCAGGGAGAGTCACCAAGTATTTTTTTTTCCCCCTTCAGTACTGAGGATAGAACCCAGGGGCATTCTACCTCCGAGCTATAGCCCTAGTCCTATTTTTTATTCCTTATTTTGAAACAGGGTCTAAGTTTGGAGGGCCTAAGTAGCTGAGGCTGCTCACAAACCCACCATCCTCCTATCTTAGCCTCCCAAGTATTGGGAGTAAAAATGTAAGCCACCATGCCCAGTTGACTGAGTCACCAGTGTTTAAGAATTAAGCTAGCAATAACTTGGGTATATGAAGTCAGGTAAAATATAACATCTGGAATCCTGAGCAGTTGGTGATTAAAGCAGGAATATTGGTATTGCCCCTCAACCCAGAGTTGAATGTATTCCTAAGACAAAGACTTTTCTGACCTAGATGCTATTTCCAGCACTACTGTGGGAGAGGTAAGCTTAGAGCTCAGATGAAACAGGTCTGTGAGTTCACAGGGTGGCATGGAGAGGTCCAGCAACAGGAGGTTATTGCTGTCATGAATTGATTTTCTTACTGGATAAGACCTACAACTTGTGAATTTTGACAACTTGACACTGGAAAACAAAGAGCAATCTCCATATAAATGTGTTCAGTATAAATATAAAAATACTCAACCAT
The DNA here is from genome assembly GCF_963383645.1 of Muscardinus avellanarius. Taxonomy (NCBI): domain Eukaryota; kingdom Metazoa; phylum Chordata; class Mammalia; order Rodentia; family Gliridae; genus Muscardinus; species Muscardinus avellanarius. The sequence continues at coordinate 45,925,570 of NC_137789.1, read as the reverse complement.
AGCATCATAGTGTTTTTACCAGGATAGATCCTTAACTTCATCTCACTCAGCCAGGCACACGGGAGGCTGAGACAGCAAGATGGCAGGTTCATGGCCAGACTCAGCAACTTAGGTACTACACACTTATGAGGCCTGTTTCAAAATTTAAAAATTGGGCTAGGGATGTAGTTCAGAGACAGCCCCTGGGTTTAATCCCTAGCACCAAAAAAAAAAAAAAAAAGTCCACTGACTTTGTGTTCAGAAGCATGCTAAAGTTCAAATATGGAGTCCCTCTAGCTAACAAATATTAAAAAAAAAAAGTAGACTTCTGTTTTCTCACCACTAAGGAAGGCCCCAGGTGATTTGAACAAGCTATAACATAGTTTGAAAGATACCCTGGCTTCCTTTCATACCTTCATTTGAAACTCTTGAAAATTTCAATTTAATATACTGATGATTCATCTTCATGGAAGTGTAATATTTTAATAGCATTTAAATTGGTCCATTCTAAAATTTTGAGAAACTTTCAGTAAAAGGAAGAAATACTAAAAGTCTATATTCTCGACTAAACTAGCTCTATGACTCTGGATGAGTTCCTGTGTCCTGGCAGATTCACGTCAGACTTTGGGCAATGAAAAAGAAGATTGAGAAGCAGAGTCCTGGCTATGGCTTTTGCTATCCCATGCTGTCCTAGTTTTAGCCAACTCTACATGTACTTCCATGTTTTAAAGTGAAAATATCGATAGATGGGAGGGGAAAGACATAAGTCAAAAGGAAATAGTCATAAATTTAAAAAACTGTATCAGTCACATGTAGTAAGCAGGATTAGGCATTAGTACACTTGAATATTCTCAGCATAAGGTTAACGGGCATCAAATAAATGATAGAACTTTTTTCAAAGATGCTCTATTTTACATTTGAATTTTCTGTGAAAATATAAAGAAGCCCAAGCTCAGCAATGCAGAGAAATGTTTTTAACAACTGTGATTAAGTTGAAAGTTTCTACAGTTTTTTCTTTTTTCTTTTTTTTTTTTTTTTTTTTTTGCGGGTCTGGGGATGGAACCCAGGGGCATTTGACCTCCGAGCTACAACCCCTGCCCTACTTTTTATTCTTTATTTTGAAACTGGGTCTCACTGAGTTGCAGAGGGCCTCACTAAGTAACTGAGGCTGTCCGCGAACCACGATCCTCCAGGTCTCAGCCTCCCAAATGCTGGGATTACAAGCGTACGCCACCACGCCCGGCTGAAAGTTTCTATAGTTTTTAAAGACTTTATTCTCCATATGTTAAATATATGCACCAATAGATATATACCGAATGTATTTTTAAATGCTTAGTATTTTGAAATTACTGTGTAGAGTTAACCTAAGAGTATGTAATTATATAACTACATCATTTTATTAAATGTCTTATATTCTTTTTGAAATATATTTTCCTTTATGAAAATTTTCAGTCACAGGTGGGCAATAAATTGGTGTATCAAGAAATGGATCCTTATAATACACTTTTACTTTTTATATACATTTTCTTTTAAAAGAAAGCAATGGTAAAATGTCACAGTATTACATTTGACAGATCTTTGATGAGAAATACAAATTTTTCCCATGATTGTTATTAAATAATGATATATGAGACTTTTGAGCAAATATAATACCAGCATAAGAAACTTTATTAGGAAGGATTTAATCAGAAATTTGGGCTAATTCTTTCAAAATCTCTGTGTTACTATTTAAGAAAATATTCTAATGCTTTTGGGTAACTTATCTCCTGAAGAGATGCTTAAAGAGAAATATGTGATTAAGTTGGAAATGTTCTGCATTCAACAGTACTGATGCCACTGTATATAGCTGGTGAGTTCTCAAAATACAACTAGAAACCAGTTTCCACATTTTTATTTAACTATAAATAGCCATATGTGGCTACTGGCCACTTGTGTGAGTATATGACAATATGTATAAACAAAGCATTAAACTTGCATCTAAATTATTAATTAGTATATATATGTAACATATATACATGCATATATCTTGTAGCAAGCATAAACTAAATAGAAACAGTATAATATTGTTAGCTTATAAGAATCTACTAATAAGCAGGGTATAGTGACTCTTGTTTATAATCCCAGCATTTGGGAGGCTGAGACCTGAGGATCACTGTTCATGGATAGCCCCAGCTACTTACTGAGGCCCTCTACAACTTAGAACCTGTTTCAAAATAAAGAATAAAAATAGGGCTGGGGGTGTAGCTTGGAGGTGGAATGCCTCTGTATTCCATCCCCAGTACTGAAAAAAAAAAAAAATCTACTAGTAGAAGTCCTATGCTAAAATAAATATTTGTAGTATATATTCTACTTCACCTGAGAGAAATAGAAATATTTAATACATTTGTAGAGGTATCAGAAGCAAAGTAGTAAGAGATTATGCCTGGAGCATGTCAATATTGTAATGATTAAGGAAAGAAAAAATCAGACACAGAGTTGTAGAAATTGTCACAAGTATAGGTTTTTCTACTGTATATTCTCCTTAATCCTTTACAAAGATTATTTAGTCTATCCAGTAGTCCTATGAGATACTTTATTGCATTTTATTATAAGTAAGTTCTTGGAGGGGGGGGGGATACTGGAGATTAAACCTAGGGCTGTTTTACCTCAGAGCTATACCCCAGCCTTTTGTTTTGAAAGAGGGACTTGCTAGGTTGCTCAGAGTCTCACTGTGTTTCTAAGGCTGTCCTTGAACCTGCAATCCTCCAGTCTCAGCCTCCCAAGTACTGAGATTACAGGTGTGTGCCACCATGTCTGACTATAAGTCCTTTGTTTTGAGGGTGAAGGTAGTAAAGGGAAGAGAAACAGAAAATAATGATAGTATGGTAAACAGCATTGGGAGTAAACCAGATGGAAGCTTTAGAAAACAGAAAAGTTTTACAGTTAATCATCCAAGAGTGATAGAAAAAAAGGTTTATAGAAGAAAAAGATTTTTGTTGAGATCATAGGTGATCTCACTTAATAAAGTGCTTTATTCTTTATACCATATTACATAGATCATTTCATTATAAGTAGTAAAATATAATATTGAACAATTTACACTGTTAGGCCAAAAGGCAAAATAGCAATGGTAACATTTGCTAATAGACTCAATTTGAAGGGATTTTGACTTGATTTTTTTTTATATCTTTGATTGGGAAATACTTTTACAGGCAGAAACCGAGTTACAGAGAGCTACAATGGATGCTACCCGAACAACTCGTCATCTGGAGGAAACTATTGACAATTTTGAAAAGCAGAAAATAAAGGATATAAAAGTAAGTGTTACATTTCAAAAAGTTTTCTATCCTTTTTTTAAATTTTATGATTTTAGTCCATACTCCTTGTGAAAAAAATCTTATAGAACCTTTAACATCTATAATACAGATCAGAATATTTCACATTATTTTCTTATAAAGACAATGGTATATAAAGGGACTATATTCCAACCAGAAGCCTGAACTTCAATTTTTTTATCCCAAATATTTTTTCAAAGGGAACTAACAGATTTTTATATATCAGGTGCCATTCAAGGCACTTTATGTAAATTATCTTTCAGTTTTCAAAGCAACTCTGTTTAGAGTGAGAGTTAAGAAACTAAATAAAGATTAAAAGTAACTTACCCAGAGTTCCGGAGCCTGAAAGGAGCTATAAGCCATCTTTTGAAAAAATAACCTATTCTTTTCGTTGTAATGCCAGGGGCATGGTGGTGCGTGCTTTTAATCCCAGACCTTGGGAAGCTAAGACTGGAGGATCACAGGTTTGCGGCCATCCTCAACTACTTAGTGAGGCTCTCCACAACTTAGTGAGACCCTATAACGTTCCCAGAGTACCACAGCCTGAAAGGAACTATAAACCAGCTTCTAAAACATATCTATTCTTGCCGGGTCTGGTGGCGCATGCTTGTAATCCCCACACTTGGGAGGTGGAGACAGGAGGATCGTGCAGGTTCGAAGCCAGCCTTGCTGGCTTAAGAGACCCTGTTTCCAAATAAAAAAATATAAAATAGGTCTGGGAGTGTAGCCTGGAGGTACGGAGGTAGAAGGGCTTCCAGGAGGAACCCCAGTACCACCACCCAAAAAAAAAAAAAAAAAACCACACACACACATTTATTCTTTCCATTATAATACACTATAAAGCCCGGGGTGTGGTGGTGCATGCTTGTATTCCCACTACTTGGGAGGCTGAGACAGGAGGATTTCAGATTCACAGCCAGCCTCAGCCACTTAGGCCCTCTGCAACTTAGACCCTGTTTCAAAATAAAGAATAAAAAATAAGGCTGCAGTGTAGCACAGAGACAGAATGCCTTAAGGTTCAATCCCCAGTCTTGCATACACATACACACAAATACACTATCAATATATATGGCATAAAACTTTCTAATAGCTACATATTATCAAAAGTAAACAGGAATAATAGCCATCAACATAAACTTGTATCCACCACCATGAAAAGATGTTTTAGTCAACAAAATGCTTTATTCATTGTAACATATCAATAAGTTTGAGACCTTTTACTAGATCATGGAATTCAAGTTTTTAGTGGCTTTTTATTTAGGTATCTTGGAGATTTGGAAATATTTGAAGTATTGCTTATGACCATCTTTTATACTTATAAAAGTTCACCTAAGTACTTGTTTATGGAAAATTTTCCTATAATAAGCTTTAACAGTATCGTTTTTTTTGTTATTGACTACTATTAACAACCTTCTTCCTGCTCTTATACACTGCTTTCATCAATAAGCATTATCTGCCACTTGATTATATATTTCTCAAACCCATTTAAAATTAATTTACAACTTTTATTTTCTTTAATTTCCTATCATAGCTTCAAAGAATTTCAGAACTTTAGCCTCTGAGTTCAGCCACAGGCTCTGCACTGTGCTGTATAATATAGCAGATTGCTACTCACAGAAGAGATCTAAGGAGGCTTCCCTTAGTGCTTTTACTTCTACCATGCCGGGGAATAAAGGGGAGGGTATGAACTTATACAATTGCTAACAGTCTCTAAAATTGAGGCTACAGGAAGGGCTATTAAGATAATTAGCTTTAACCTGAAATAAGAGAATGGAGACTTGGGATTATGCCTGATTACATTACCACCTAATGACTTCCTTAGTAATAGGAGTTTGACTCTTCACTCCAACACCATTTGTTGCACCTGCAAAATTTTTTACACATGAAATCTCTGCTCTGACCTTTGGGCTCATTTTTGTCTTCTACCTACATGCTGGCTCCCTCTACAGGTAGGTGTTAGCTTTCTGAGTATCACTAAGTACAAAACAGCCAGAGGGTGCATGCAGAGATTCCTAACTTCAATGTCCACTACCTGGGTTTTTCTGAAATAGGACATGGAGGGACTGCACAGTGGAGAAAACACAAAGAGCTTCCAAGCTCTTCTGGTCTGAAACTGCCATGCCCCTCAGAAAGGAAAGTACCCAAGATGTTGCAGGGGATGGAGAGAGCCTTCCCATTTTAAAAATGGAGATATAATTGTCCATTACCAATTTTAAAACATTTTTATTGCTTCAACCTTGTTGTATATACCAGCTTTTATCTCCCTGCCTGCCCCTGAGCCCTAAGCAACCACTACTAATCATTGTCTTTGGATTGGGCTGTTGTAGACATTTCATATGAAAGAAGTCATAGATGGCCATTTTTGACTATTTTTTGTTTTGATGTAGCATTGCATCAGTACTTCTTTTATGGACAAATAATATTCAATTTATTATAAAGATGTTATGCTTTGCTTATCCATTCATCATTTGGGTTGTTTCTACCTTTCAACTATTAAGAATAATGCTGGGGCCGGGATATAGCTCAGTGGCAAAGCGCCTGCTTTGCAGGTGTGGCACTCTGGGTTCGATCCCCGGTTCCAAAAAAAGACAAAAAAAAAAAAAAGAACCCCTTTAAAAAAAAAAAAAGAATAATCCTGATATAAACATCCATGTCCATATTTTTCTGTAGACATATATTTTTACACACACACCCACCCAGGAGTAGAACTGCTGGGTCATATGGTAACTGAGGAATTGCCAAACTGTTCCAATCTACCATTTTACCCTAGTGGTATATAAAGGTTCCAGTTTCTCTGCATCCTCAGTACCTCCTATTCATCAGCCTTCTTGGCTATAGCCATATTAGTGGATATGAAGTAATATCTCCTGGCTTTGATTTCCATTCCCTGATAATACTTATTGACCATTTGTATACATTTTTCTTGAAGAAATGGCTATTCATATATTTTATCCATATTTTTCTGGGTTATGTTTTTTGAGTTTTAAGGCTCTTCAATATATTCTGGGTGGAAGTCACTTGTTAAATGATTTGTAATTTCTCCTATTCAGTTGTCTTTTCACTTGTCATGTGAAGCACAGTTTTTAATTTTCTTTTGTTGCGTGTGCTTTACTATCATAGCTAAAATCCATTGCCAAATCCGAGGTCATGATTTGTCCATTTCCCTCTAATAACTTATACTTCTAATTCATATATTGTCTTTGATCCATCTAATTTTTTACTAAAAGGATAAATTTCATTCTTTTGCATTAGACTATCAAGTTGTCCCACTACCATTTGTTGAAAATCAGTTGACATGTTTTATTTCTGGACTTTTACTCTCTCTCATTGATAAGTACCACACTGTCTTAACATAGCTTTGGGGTAAGTTTTCAAGTCAGTCATGTAAATCTTCCTATTTTCTTTTTAGATTTATTCAGCTATTCTAGATCTGTTGCCATTCTATATTTTAAATATGTTTGTCAATTTCTACAAGAAGTCAACTGGAATTCCAATGAGGATTACATCAAATCTATAGGTCATTTTCGGGGGTACTGACATTTATTCTCATCTTTGACAGTGGGATGTTTGTTCCATATATTTAAATTTTCCTTAATTTCCTTAAAAATATTTGTATTCTTCAGTGTGTGGTGAGGTAGATGATGTAAGAAACACCTTATAAAATTAACTTTTAATACCTTCGTTTTTATTGTAACCACAATATAGCTTTGCATAAAATTATAGAGAAAAACAATCTCAACACTCAAAAAATAATGTTAGCATTTTGGTTTATATCTTTCCAGACTTTTTCCTGTGTACATAATATAAGAGCTATGTTAATAACAAACATTTCTTAAGCATTAACAGTGTTGGGTACCATTTTATATAGATAACTAATTTACAACATCCTTAGAAGGAAGGCACTATTCATTATTACCCCATATAGATTTAAATAAAAAGGACAACATCTGCAGCATCTCTTTAAAATTTTAATGTATTGCAGACATTCATGGTATTTCAATCAGCATTCTCATTTCTGTGACCTAGAATACCTGGTGCCCGCAACTTAGAGCAAGATTTGCTCACAGTTCTGTATTTAGGCCAGCTCTGCGTAGCTTGGGGTACTGGCAGCAGAAAGTGGAGAAGGGAAAAGGCGCACATATAATTCCCAGGGCCACATCCCCTGACTTACCCCTCCAGCCACACCGTACCTGCCTATCCTACTACCCAATAAATCCAGTAATCCACCAATAGATCTATCCACTGATGATATCAGAACCATCATGATTCAATAGTATTACCTCTGAACATTTTGCAGTGCCATGCATGAGCTTTTCCAGACCATTCGATATCCAAACCTTAAAACATGTGTAAGAAATAGAGATCCTTATTATTCCTTTACAGTATCTCAGTATTTTGCAATGTCAATATTACACTTTTTTTTTTCTTTTGCTATACTGAGGATGGCGCCCTCGGTATAGCATTCTACCTCTCAGCTGCACCCCCAGGCCTATTTATTATTCTTTATTTTGAAACAGGGAGGGCCTCACTAAGTTGCGGATGGCCTAAGTAGCCAAGGCTGGCCACGAACCTGCAATCCTCCTGTCTCAGCCTCCCAAGTACTAGGATTACAAGTGTGCGCCACCACACCTGGCTGAGTTTACCATTCTTAATTGTTGGACATCTAGACTGTTTCTGCAATTGTAGAAGCCATTTTACACTAAATAACCTTAAAAAGAAGCATTTGTTGCTGGTCCAGTTATTCTCTTGGGATAAATTGCCAGAAGTAGAGTTCTTGGTTCAAAAAACATACATACTTTGGATTGTAGTAACATTTTTAAAACATCTGTCCAAAAGACTGAACCAGTTTACTAAACCTTGCAAAGGTACAACAATGACTATGTATATACACAACAGCCAATCTGAGGGATAAAAAAAAGTCAGGACCTCATAATTTGCACCATTTCTATTAAGGCACAGAGTATTTTCTATGACTAATGCTAAATTTCTTTAGCCAACACTTCTGTGGGATATTACTATTTTTCTCAATTTGTAGCATCTTGGGGGTGAGTGGGTGGTACTAGGGATTGAAATCAAGGACATTCTACTGCCAAACTATACCCCCAACCCTTTTTTAGGTTTTTTTCTTTTTTGTTTTGAACTGGGTCTCGGTTGGTGAGTCTTACTACTTACTAATGCTGTCTTTGAACATGCAGTCCTCCTGACTCAGCCTCCCAAATACTAAGATTACATCCACCACCACACCCCACTGTAGCAATTTTTATATTGAAAAAATTAACCCTTTATTATAGACAATGCTGCAATATATTTTCTTATTTTGCCCATGTACCTTAAAGCTTTTTGTTGCCAAATCTGTTGGTCTTTTTGATTTCTGCTTTGGTGTCATGCTTAGAAATGTCCTCATCAAGCCAGGTACACACCTGTAATCCTAGTATTTGGGAGGTTGGGACAGGTTCAAGGACAGTCTCAGCAAGTACTGAGATTCTCATCAGCCTAGTGAGACCCTGTTTCAAGATTTAAAAGAATAAAAAAAAATAGACTTGGGGGGTGTACCTCAGAGGTAGAATGCCCCTGGGTTGAATCCCCTGTACCACCAAAAAGATAAATAAATAAAATTATATAAATAATTGCTTATAAGTTTCTTCTAGTTTTTTGGTTTTGTTTGGTACTGGAAGTTGAACCCACAGATATTCTACCTACAAACTACATCCCCAGCCTTTCCTTATTTATTTATTTATTTATCTACAGATTAATCCCCCTCCCAGGGGCATTCTACCTCTGAGTTATACCCCTACCCCTTTTTATTTTTTGCTTTGGAAACAGGGTCTCACTAGGTTGCTGAGTTTTGCTAAATTCCTGAAAGTAGTCTGGTACCTGCAATCCTCTGTCTCAGCATCCCCAGTACTGGGATTATAGGCTTGTAACACCACACCCAGTTGAATTAGGATCTCACTAAATTGCTATGGCTAGCCTTGAACCTGCTTTCTTAGCCTCCCAAATACTGGAATTACAGGCATATGCCACCATGCTTGGCTCTATTTTTGTTTTTAAAAAGCACTGTTAATATTTTATTTGGTGGTTGTGTTTTGTATGAGATAAATACACAGCTTTACTCATTTGGATAGAAAGTTCTACCAACATCATGAACTGAAAATATCTATCTACTCAGTCATTTCTTCTTACTTGCCTAAATGTTAACAAGATCTTTCATAACTTTTTTTTATAAATATCTTGCTTCCAATCAAACCATATAAAGACTTTAGTATCAGTGGATAAGGAAAATTTTTCCTAATTTATCTGATTTCTTGAACATTAAAACAGGTGGTTTGGCTGGGCGTGGTAGTGCACGTTTGTAACCCCAGCACTTGGGAGGCTGAGACAGGAGGATCACAGAGGTTTGAAGCCAGCCTTAACTACTGAGTGAGGTTCTCAGCAACTTAGTGAGGCCCTGTTTCCAAATAAAGTATAAAATAGGTCTGGGAGTACAACTCAGAGGTAGAAAAGCCCCTGGGTTCCACCCCCGTACCACAAAAAAAAAAAAAAAAAAGTGGTTTGGCTTGTCACTGACTTCCAGTCCTGATGTTTTCCCTCTAGGAGTTTCCACATTCCTAAGGGGCACTTGACTTCATTCTGATCAGCAACGATCTAGGGAGACTATCAACTAAAAAGTTTAAGTCCCAGCCCTTTTCAAAAGCCATTTCACCTCTAATGTATACTTAGCTTTCTGGAGATTCCTAGTATGAAATCCAAAATTATCTTAGTGTAATGTTGTATATTATAAGCCACTTGGTAGGCCAATATACCAGAGCCCTCTGTGACCTAGAAGTGGTGACAGTGAAGGTCACTGTTGGTCATAGTTACACATCTCTTATCCTGGTATATCAGGTACTAAAATACTAGCTTTAGAACTTAACTAGAACATGTACAGGCATATGGTATCATGAATATCATGTTATTACGAATATCAATTACCAGGTATAAACACAACTGACTAAAATAAAAGTCAAAGGTGATGTAAGAAAGAAAACACTTTGTATAAATGGTATTCACAACTATTTTTATCTTCTGTATTTGTTTTATAGTAAAAAAATAAGTACCTTGCTCTTTCATAAAATGCCAAGATTATAGTGAGAAATATGTGCTTATTAAATTCATAAAACAATTTAAGTAAGTCCAAACCTTGTTTTTTAGAATATATTTTCAGAATTTATCACAATTGAAATGTTATTTCATGGCAAAGCTTTAGAAGTCTATACTGCTGCCTACCAAAGTATACAAAAGATTGACGAGGATGAAGATTTAGAGGTAAGAATATGTCTAAGCTCAGTTCTGTTAATATGGAATGTTTAAGATAGAGCAATGGTATATATAAGAATAGCTTCAGTTAGAAGCACTCTAATACTTCATATTTGTATGTAGTCCCAAACAGCTGAACTATTGTCACTTGCCATTTGTTTCTAACTTCTTAATTTAATCATAGTAAACATTCTAAGGCTTAGTTCATTAAGACCTATAAAACTATTAAATGAAAGTTTATCATTTTGGCTGGTGCTATAAGCCCACTAAAGTGTGCTAAAGAGAAACGTATCAATTCGAGCAGTATTTGAGGTTTAGGCCATGTACAGTACTCAAAGCTTTACATGCATTTTCTTATTCAGTTCTTACACAAATCTATGAGGTAGATACTGCTTTATTCTCACTGTAACTACAGAAACAGGCTCAGAGACTTTAAGCAGATTCCAACTGGTTTTATATAACTTAATCATTAAGCTATAAAATAAACCTAAGTTTATTCAGGCTTGCTTTGTGCTGATAGTCTTTTTTGTTTTTGATGCTATTGTTTTTTGTGGCATTAGGATGGAACCCAGGGGCATTTTACCTCTGAGCTATACCCCCAGCCCTATTTTTTGTTTTGAAACATGGTCTCACCAGGTTGTTGCAAATCTCACTAAGTTGCAAGGTTGGTCTTGGGCTGATCTCAAATATAATACTGCTGTCCTCCTGTTTCAACCACCCAAATACTCTGATTACAGCATCCACTACCATGCCCCACCCATTAGGGGTTTTAGTTAAATGCAAGTTTTTCTGATTGGCCACAGGTGTTGCTCAGAAGTAGAATACACCTGGGTTCAATCCCCAGTACCACCAAACAAAAAAAAGAGATAAAATAATAATGCATTTTAAATAACACAGTACAAGGTACAAGTACTTCCTTAGTAAGTATGAACTGTTACTATTATGCCATGGACAACAGTGGAACCTGGGTAAGTAAAATTATATCCAGTAGGTCCCAAGATGAGAAAGGATCCTGTAAATAAATATAAGGTTTCTTAGAAACAAGAAAACAGGCAGAGAGGGACAGAGAAATACTTTGCTGCTCTCCCACACTCCATGCTTTGAGAACTGCTGAGACTCTAGAGCAGCCAAGTTTTTGCAGTTATAGGCACTCAAATTTTATTAGAAACCATCTTACCTTCTTTGTCTTCACATTAAAGTACAGTCAGGCCCATTTTCCCCTTCAAAAATCACTTCTGTGCAATCATTTCAGGGAATATCCAAATCTTTAGATTAATGCCTATAAGAAATCTTGGATCATGTTGGAAAATGCACTAATGCCAATAAATTAGTCTTTCTGCAAATCTTGCTTTGCAGTAAGAAACTTAAATATTTAATTGGCTTAAACTTTATCTCAAGTCATACCATTTCCTCATTTCATCATTGGTAGAAAAATTTAAAAAGGGATGTCTAAACAAAAATATATTCCCTCCAAATACTAGGTGATTAATGAGTAATCCAGTTTCAATATCATACCTGGATACCAGCGTTCCATGCCTGGCATCAAATAGAGCCTGGTTATCAGCAATTGGCTAACCTACTTAGTCTTGAATTGTCCTGTAATACAAGTCTTAACTCCTAAGTTTTATCCTTGATTCCTTTGGTGTCCTGCAGTTCTCTGAAGTTTAAAGGAATATATAGACATCCTTGGCTTGAGTCTATTTTATTTTTTATTTATTTATTTTTTTTAGCCACACACAGGGATTTGGTTAATGTTAACATTCTTTGAGCAAAGTGAATTTAATCATCATTTTTTGGGAAAGGTAACAAAGACAAAACACGGTTCCTTACACTAGAGGAAATTAAGAGTAGTTGTGAAAACAGATATTTAAACTAAAACAGTGACATAATAACTATCCTTGAAGATATGAATAATAGAAAAAAAGTAAAAGATAAAAAAATAGCATTGGACTTGACAAAGATGATTAAGTTTGCTGGGATCCCAGACAGAGTAGGAATCAGCATTGCAAAGGCACAGTATAACATGTTCTACAAATAGTTATACAAGCTAAAAGCAAAAAGTGGTAGATACATTTAAGTGATCGTAAGCCCTGGCTATCACCTAAAGTACTGATTTGTACTCTGGTAGTCAAATGCCACAAAAAGTTTTGTAATAGAGAAAATAGTATACTTTACTCTTCAGCAAGGCATAGCTAAGCCGTAAAGAAAACCAAATAGGTGGTAAATTAAAATAGAAGTACCTCAGGTAAGAAGGAGAAAGGCTTGTAGCTTGGTCTGCTATATATAAAATAATGTTTCATTGTAAAATTGAGTGTAGAGCTGTACTGGTCCAGTATAATAAGCTGCCTAGGTATATGTGGCTACAGTTAAAGTTGCAAATGCAGCTCCTAAGCCACATGAAAATCAAGTGCTTAGTTAGGCACACAGCCAGTGGCTGCTTTTTAGGACAGCACAGAACATCAAACATTTCCATCACCTTGGAATGTTCTAGAACAGAAGGTAGTTGGAAGCATGAATATGACCATCAGAAGAAAGTATATGGAGGACAGAGAATAGACTGGTTGAAGAATTAAGCACTGTAGATAAGATCAGAGAACTATGTTTTTAAAAAGTGGTCTAAGGGACCACTTTTTTTTTTTTTAAGGGAAATCCTTAAAAAATACTTAAGGTATAAGCAGCAAAAGAGGAAACGTGAAGAAATCTGGCCAGAAGAGTTTCCTGATAGCAAAGAAAAGTTTCAGGATGAGATCAGGGAACATGAGGACAAAACTCCAGTGACTGTGGTAAAAACAATTTTAGTGGAAAGTGAAGACCCAATTATAGTTTGTTGAAAATGGAGATGAAGTAGAATACTTGACAAGTTTTTAAGGAATAAAGTTATACCATGAAGATAAAAACAAACTGATAAAAAAAAAAACTGATCTTGAGCTTGTTTTTCTAGAGGTGGTAACTTCAGGAAAGTGAGCTTTTCTGGCACACTTGTAATCCCAGCATTTGGGAGGCTGAGACTGGAGAATCGTGGTTCATGGACAGCCTCAGCTACTTAGTGAGGCCCCCTGCAACTTAGTGAGACCCTGTTCCAAAAATAAAGAATAAAAAATAGGGAATGGAATAAAATATAGCTAGCTCAGTGGTTGAATGCTCCTGGGTTCCATCCCCAGGCCCACAAAATAAAGTACTGAGAAAAAAATAAAGTTTTAGACAAAGGAATAATGCACACTGGAACAGATCATTTGAAATTTGCTTTGTAAAATAGGGATGGGATACAGAATTTGAGGAAGAAGAGAAAAGCTGAAACTTATACTGCAGCCTCATCAGTCTATGTTCTGAGGGAAGAAAAAAGATATAGAAGGCTTAAGAGTGATTTTCAAGTCTGACAGGTCATAGCATTCCATATCCTAATGAGGTTGGAATTTGCAAGTTATAGCAGCTCCATTTTACTCCTGAGTGATTTTTCTATAGCAGTACTGAAGTGAAGTGAACTTGATAAAAGAGCTAAGGATGGGCAGAACAAAAGACACAAGGCACAGGGCCCATGGCTGCATACATGTTGAGGTCAGAACACTGAGTGTTTCAGCACTATGGCCTGTGTCCCTTGTCATCTTACATGGTTGAAACAGAATTTTTGAGCCTTCTGTTCCAATTACACTTTTTTTCTCTCTCTTAAATTTATAATAATCAGTTGTGCACCATGGTGCACTCCTGTAATCCCCTAGCAGGCTGAGAAAGGAGGTTCGAAAGTTCAAGGCCAGCCTCAGGAACTTAGGCTAGACCCTGTTTCAACATAAAACAATAAAAAAAAGGCTGAGGATGTAGCTCAGAGGTAGAACCCCCCTGAGTTTAATCCCTACTCCCCCCCCAAAAAAAAATAAAACTAGTAATTATAATTTTGTCCATGGGGGGATGCTTAAAAAATCTTGAGGAACTTAATTTAGCTATCTATTTAGCTACCTAGATTTTCACTTGATATTTATGTTTTATCATTGCAATAGGTTTTCCGAAACTCTCTGTATCCACCAGATTACTCATCTCGTTTAGATATTGTAAGAGCAAATTCAAAGTCACCTCTTCAGAGATCACTGTCAGCTAAGTGTGTATCTGGAACAGGACAGGTGAGCTAAAAACAGTAATTTAAAGGAATTTAAGCTACTATCTTTGAAATTGTTCAGTACTGAAAATGGTTCCCTTTAGTCATATGGCCTCATATAATTTACCCTGTCTAGACCTATTTCCTAGTCTATAAAATGATGGAAAGTTGGACTGTTATTTCTTATAATCACACATTACTCTATAAAGCAAAACACTTGAGAACAGAAACTGAAAAATCCTAAGAGTGCTAATATAGATTTATTGTCTGGTAGATGAAGAATATAGATTCTGAAGTCAAACAACTTAGCTCTAACTATCTTAGAGGATCTAGCCAGAAATGATACCTAAAAATGACTTTTGCTGAACATGATCATGGGTCCCAAAGAATAGCTCTTTGAGAGAATAGAAAACCAATTTTCTAATTTATTTTATATTCAGAAAGTCTGAAGCAGGTTGGACCATAACATGACAAATTCTAATTAGAGAGCTATGGCCTTGTCATATCTAGCCTTCAGAATCTAAATTTGGCCAAAATAGTTTCAAACTAAAACTGCCAGATAAATTTGACTTAGTATCATCTATTGTCACTTGATTCTCTTCTATGCATTTATTTTCTGCTTTATATTTATGTATTTCTTCCCCCTACCCAAATTATATTTTCAGTATCTCAGCATCGAGTGCTCTGTACATAAATTCCAAATATTTAGTATATTACATAAAAAGTTTTGAATATTTAGAAATATTACCAAGTTAATATTTGTATAGCACTTTAGGGCACATTGTCCTAGGGTTTTTTAACCTCAGCTCTATTGATTTGGAACCAGATCTACTGACTTGGAGAGGTATACTGTCCCTATACCTTATAAAGACATCAAGAAACATCCCTAACCCAGATACCAGTACCATACAAACACACACAGTTGAGAAACCAGCAGTATCTCCACACACCACCAAGTGTCCACTGAAAGGTATAATTCACCCTCAGAAAGGTGAAGATGCCCATCAGCAAGATGCCCAAAGTGCAGAGTTAGGACAAAAAGCTGGTGAGTTCATATTCTCAATTCATTCTACTTAACTCACACTGCTTTTCTATCAGTACTTCTGTGCCACTGCTTAGTTGAAATATCCTTGTTTTTGTCATATATTTGATTATTCTGATTCAAATGCTGTTTTTTGCAAACCCAAGAATTGTTTAATATTCATAATATGGTGAAACCATATTTGTTAAGAAGTCTACTAGTGGCTACCTAAACCGGAATCAGTTAATTTCATGCATATATGATAAATGAAAAACTTTGAGACTTGTAATTCAAGTTTCATTACTAAAAATTATTATATATGGACTTTTTTTCTATGTGCCCTTTCTTATAAGGACATATAAAAGATACCAAGCATGTAAAACTGTTTTTGTTACTATTTTTATTTTTAAGAATGTATTAACTTTTCACAGGTATCCACCTGTCGTCTACGAAAGGATCAACAAGCAGATGATGAAGATGAAGATGATGAAGAGTTAGATGTTACAGAAGAAGAAAATCAGTTTTAAGTAAATTTTACATTACCATTTTCATCTTGAAATCCTGGATTACTAAATTGTATAACTTTATACTTATTTGATAGGTTTCACCTCAAAATGAAATCCTACCAGAAGTGGAAAAATAAATTTATGCTGACCAAAAATGAAGGCTTTAAAAAACAGTATATACCAGTCATTTCAACATCCTACCCAACAGTATGCAATCTTTTTATATAAATTGTTTTTTTAAAAAAGATTATGTATTTCAGAGCATTTCAGATCACCCTCATTACACCTAGTAAAAGTTGCAGTAGTAAATAGGTTAACAATTCCTCATAGCTTCTTTCAGATTGACTCCATGTTCTCAATGTGAGAAAAGGTCTGATCACATACAAATTTTATTCCATGAAGCCTTGTTTTTACTTTCTTTAAAAATTTGTTTCATTTGATATGTAAGTTTACTGTTTTTAAGAGTGTAATTAAATAAAAGTAATGGGGACACTATGACAATCAGGTTTTACAAGTATACATAAAGCTTAAATTTTAGCTTTAAAAAAAAGCCACATTCAACCTGATTCTGGTTTTAAAACAAACTTGCTGTAATATTAAATTATTATTATACCTGGTATATAATTTGGGAGGCTGGTAATTTTTGAAATGTTGTCTCATGATGGAACACCATAAATCATTAAAAACTCTTAACAATTTTGCCAAGGTACCACCTAGTAGTAGTTTACTATACCCTTAATAAAAGGGTATGTATAGTCACTCTTGTTCCTAAAAGTATAAAGCAATTTAGTCAGAGCCTTTCAGTATCTATGTTTTTGTTTCTTTAGATAAGGAATTAGATTTTTTTTTTCATGGATCCCATTCTGACAGATTATGAAACTTATAAAATCATTTAAGACAACTGGAAAAAATTATTCACAACAGAAAAATAAACTTTCTAGATAGCTTTTATGACCTGTCATTCATGGTTCTATTTTTAACCATGTACTGCTTTCTGAGATGACTGATAAAATTACCTACTTTTTTTTATAAAATACTCAAAATATCTGAAAACGCTAAATAAATTGATACTTCTGAGACAGTGAGCATCACTGGATTTATATTTTCAGAAATACATGGTTCAGCCAGGCATGGTAGCACACACTTGTAATCCTAGTACTTGAGATGCTGAGACAAGATCACAGGTTCGAAGACAGCCTCCGAAAGTAGTGAGATACTCATCTATCTAACAAGACTCTATGCCCAAGCCTATAATCCCATTACTTGGGCGAATGAAACAGGAGGATCACAGGTTTGAGGACAAAGTAAGTAATTTAGCAAGAATCTGTTCCAAAATAAAAAGAACTGGGAGTGAAGCTCAAGAGGTACGCTGCCCCCAGTACAAAAAAAAAAAAAAAAAAAGCTTTGTATGGTGCCACATGATTGTAATTTTGGTGCTGGGAGGCTGAGACAGGAGGATCACAGGTTCTTGACTAGCCTCAGCAACCTAGAGACCCTGTTGAAAAAAATAAAGGCTGGGTGTGTAGCTTGGAGGTAGAATGCCTCTGGGTTCAATCCCCAGTACAAATAAATAAATAAATGGGACTGGAGGTATAGCTTGGAGGTAGAATTGAGTTCAATCCTCCCATACCAAAAAATATATATGTATTTCGCAAGAAAAAATAGGTTAGTATATTTCTCTTGTTGCTTACTAAACAATAACTTCTTAAGCATCAGTTACTTCATTTGTATGTTTTAAACAGTACCTAATAAAGCAAGCAATTCTGGGACCTCAAATATTCTAAGAGCAAAAAAAAAAAGTTTCAAGTTGAATGTTATGGCACACTCCTATAATCTCAGTACTTGGAAGGATGAGACAGGAACATCATGGGTTCAAAGCAACTTAGCAAGACCCTATTTCCAAACAGGTCTGGAAATGTAGCTTGCTATTATAATGCCCCTAGGTTCAGTCCCCAGCACCATACACACAAGTTACATTACTTTCATTATTTAGGCCAGACTTATGTTGGCATACTTAAGAGTGCCAGATGGTAAACACAATTTATGGGCCAAGAGGCAAAAGCCAAGGTTATATGGGTGCTTATGTAACTACTGAAGATGTGACCACAATTAAAAATGTAAAAACTTTTCGCAGCTTCCCTGCTATAAAAAACAGGCAACCAACCCAACTTATTATCTTAGCCTGTAGGTCTCTTTCTCTTATTTCCAAAGTAAGAATAACAAATATTAGGGTTACCAGAAGTACAGCAAATTCTTATATAACTATGGGTCATAAATATAAATGTAGTATAAAATACAGCTCATTACACAATTTTTTAATGCAGAGGTGACAGGGTTGTTGCTTCATAGCTGGTAATATGGATTAAAAGCTTACTGCTCTTCACATTCTTAATTGATAGAAGTGCACATCAAATAGGATTTTTACCTTGATTACGAGATTAATTTTATTTCCTTTACATGGTATTTTTCAGATACCTTCTAGACAAAAATGTTTGGCTTTAAGACAAAATGCCACTAGGTATCATCCTAGAAAAACCAATATGTTTCTAGTATATCCAATCTGTGGGTTGAGACAGATAGAAAAAACTGGCTCTGAGATGACAATTAATTGATGCTGGCTGATGAATTCGTGAGGAATTTAGTAGTCTATGTGTTTGGAATTATGGAGTGTTGATAAACTTATTCTCTAGGATGACAAAGTGATGCCCCGATTTTGCTGTATTTACCAGTTTACATGGTATAAATACTCCTACCATGGCCAATTTATCAACATATATACTGAAGGCAGAGTGGGAAAAGGATGTGCATAAATGGCTCCCAACTCATATAAGCCAGCTTTCTATAATAAACTTTTTATAATTAAGTTTAAAAACATTTAGGCCCTGAGAGTAAAATGAAATATTCACATCATTTAACTTCAAAATCAAAACAAAAAGATCTATTCATTATAGCCAGAATCTTCTGTACCACCACCATCCCACCCCAGGCAAGTTTAAGAAGTCACATATTACATCTTTCACTCCAAGCTTCTTAGCTTTACTGGTATGTGTCTTTAGAGGTGGTTTTAAGTCTTCCATCCATTCTTTGAGATGGCTTGAGCAAATGGACCATCTATATAATCTTTAAGCAATTAAAAAATCTTTGTATTTTATTCATTTTGCTTTATTTAGATATTCCAAAGTTTTATCATTCTCCTATTTATAAAGATACTAGTTTTATTTTTTATTTTTATTTTCTTGCGGGCCTGGGGATGGAATTCAGGGGCATTCGACCTCCGAGCTACACCCACCCCTGCCCTATTTTTTTATTCTTTATTTTGAAACCAGGTAACACTGAGTTGCAGAGGGCCTAAGTAGCTGAGGCTGTCCATGAATCGCAATCTTCCGATCTCAGCCTCCCAAATGCTGGGATTACAAGCGTGTGCCACCACACCCAGCTAGGGTACTAGTTTTATTAAAGAGCCATACTAAGGTGCTTTTTTAAATGAAATTTAGCAATTAATTCATTAATCCAATTCAAAAATTAATTCAAAAATTAATTCTTCAAGTAAGCAAGATGTCCACTATTAGAAACAGACAGACATTTAAATAGGCTTCAGATTAATGTTTTTAAATCACTGAAAAACCAATATACTTTCAGGTACTAATTGACTAATTACTAAAAAAGTACCTATTTCCATAATATCCTATTATTAAATTATTAAACTATTATATAAAATTTCAGATTTATTCTTAGTGTTGAAAACCACTATCAAAGAAGAGAAGAAAATTAGCAATGTTTTATATGAACTATAAAAGGCCAACAAAGTCATGTTGGATGAAAGTAACAATTTTTAATTAAAAGCCAACATATATAATGTATCCCAAGAGAAACGTTAGATATATAAAAATTCTTCAGTTTTTTTTTTTCTCTTACAATGTTTGAGCACCCTAATTTTATCTTTTTAATGATTTTTTTGTGGGGGTGGGTCTGAGGATGGAACCCCAGGAGCATTTGACCTCCAAGCTACACCCCCTGCCCTATTTTTTATTCTTTATTTTGAAACCAGGTCTCACTGAATTGCAGAGGGCCTAAGTAGCTGAGGCTGTCCGTGAACCGTGATCCTCCGGTCTCAGCCTCCCGGGTGCTGAGATCACAAGCGTGCGCCACCACACCCGGCTCTTTTTATAATGATATTTTTAAAGCAACAGTGGAGGTAAATTTTTTTCTTTGCAGTCCTGGGGACTGAATCCAGGGGCATTCTACCTCCATGCCAGACCCCTAGTCCTATTTTTCATTCTTTATTTTGAAACAGGGTCTCACTAAATTTGAGGGCCTCACTAAATAACTGAGGCTGGCTGAAAACCTGCAATCTTCCTGTCTCAGACTCCCAAGTACTATGATTACAAGTGTATGCCAATACACCCAATGGTAAGAAAATATTTATCCTTGAAAATATTTTTAGCACAGTCTCCCTAATATTAAAAATTGTATTTAGAAAAATGAGCTGGCAGGCTGGGTATGGTGGTGCACGTTTGTAATCCCCGCGCTTGGGAGGCAAAGACAGGAGGATCGTACAGGTTCGAAGTCAGCCTCGCTGGCTTAAGAGACCTTGTTTCTAAATTTAAAAAAAATATAAAGTAGGTTTGGGAGTGTAGCCCAGAGGTAGAAGGGTTTCCAGGAACCCCAGTACCACCACAAAAAGAAAAAAAGAAAAAGAAAAAAAAAGTGAGCTGGCAAAATATTAAGAGCATAAAATGGAGGCAGTGGTTTGTTTGGGCTAAAACTGACTCCATGACTTACTATGATTTCAGTGGTGGCGCACACTTGTAATCCCAGCATTTGGGAGGCTGAGACAGGAAGATCGCGGTTCACAGACAGCCTATTACTTAGCGAGGCCCGTTGCAACTCAGTGCGACCCTGTTTCAAAATAAAGTATAAAAATTAGGGCTGGGGGTGTAGCTCGGAGGTAAAACGCCCTTGGGTTCCCTCTCCAGTACCACACACACAAAAAAAATGACGTGCATAAGTCCTATACTTCTTAGGGAATACCAAGATCATGCATATAAAGCATTTATAGTGCCTAACACATAGTGACTCATAAATGCAGTCATTTATATTATGGGTAAAGAAAATCTAACCCAGCATTTGCAGAATGTCTGCACTAAATGTTGAATACCAAAGAAGTCAAAATTCAATCTTACAAGTCTCATACTTACTGAGTCTTTGGACAGATGCAAAGTTTTGCAGCTGTAAAAGGAGAACCTACTAATAAACATTTAAGAAATTTCTTCCTGGAAAAATGAATTATTTGTATGTGTCAGATTTTTTACCAGGATAAACATGAGGGTCCCCTAGTATCTATAATTACATTCTTATTTTGTCATCCTTTAAATGACCTGTGTTAATCTATCAACCTAATTGTTGAAGAAACCATGGAAATGCACATTATAATTTCAGAATGAATGTTTGACCTCTCATCACAAATAGAACTTAATGTATTTGTAATATAGTGTAAATAGTTTAAGTAGTTGTAATACCCAGCTGCAATTCTTTTTATACAAGTTAATTAGTTAAGTGTCTTCAGTTGCAAATTTTTTATTTTTATAAAACTTTGCAAAGTTATGAACATGAAAACTTTAAGAATTTCCTAGGCTTTTTACATAAGTAAATTTCAAATTCACAGTCTGTCCATTTTGAACTCTTTATAATTAACAGGAGACCATAACACAGTAATATCTGAC
The DNA here is from genome assembly GCF_963383645.1 of Muscardinus avellanarius. Lineage (NCBI taxonomy): Eukaryota > Metazoa > Chordata > Mammalia > Rodentia > Gliridae > Muscardinus > Muscardinus avellanarius. Next base: position 45,903,644 of record NC_137789.1, on the reverse strand, counting down.
AAAAGGGCATTAATTCTGCAGGCAGGTAGCAATGAAAATACTAAACCTGAACAATTAGTTTCTGACCATTGTCTTATACAGTGTGAGTAAAAGCTGTTGACTGTAAAATGAAATCAAAGTGAATATAAAGTGTATCTTCCCCAAGAATAGCTCTATACAAATCTTTGGGGTTTATTCATTAAGTCAATAAAAATTAATGAATTCTGCCCTCTCAAAATAAAAATAGCATATATAATTTTAAATTAGAAAAAGAATGGCAATTTGCAAGCAAAAGCAAACCAGATTCACATTCCACTATTTACAATGTTTCTATGCACAGGTCAAAATGAAAATGTTTCATTATATAATTAAAAATACTTTTTAAAAATGCATTTTACTGCATCAATACTGTGGGATGGTAACTCTAGAATTAGAAATGCTCTCTATAGCAAAACTAGCCTAACTTTGCGGGGGCCAACTGGCCTATCATTTAGATCTTTAATAGCAGCCATAGCTTCATTATAGTTTATCATTGCAACAATGGCCTCCCCTGTAGGCAATCCTTGTTCATTATACTGTATTGAAACTGAATCAGGTATGATTCTATAACCATGAAAAAAGTCTAAGATTTCATTAACATTAGCTTTAAATGGAAGGTTCATTATCTTAACAGGGGTTACTCTACCTGAGCCACAATTTAATTTGGGATCAGGCATAAACTTCCCTTCAGGAAAACCTCCCACATTACGCTTTCCAAAATCAAACTTGCCACTTTCTGGGCGACCAAAATTCACAAAAGGGCGATGACTTCTAAAATCATCAGGTGGACTCCTAAAATTCTCACCAGGAGGTCTAAAGCTGTCAGGAACTCTAGGGTCCTCCTCTGGAACTTCTCTGTGGTCTTCCTCTGGAAGCTGCCTGAAGTCCTCATCAGAAGGGCATCTAAAATCTTCCTCCTGGGGGCTTCTGAAGTCCTCATCAGGAGGGTGCCTAAAGTCTTCATCCCGAGGGCCCCTGAAATCTTCATCTGGCATATGCCTGAAATCTTCCTCTCGAGGGCGTCTGAAATGCTCTGGAGGTGGCCTCCTGAAATGCTCTGGAGGTGGCCGCCTGAAGTGCTCCTGGGGCGGCCGCCTGAAGTGCTCCTGGGGCGGCCGCCTGAAGTGCTCCTGGGGCAGGCGCCTGAAGTGCTCCTGGGGAGGTCGCCTGAAGTGCTCCTGGGGTGGCCGCCTGAAATGCTCCTGGGGTGGCCGTCTGAAGTGTTCCAGGGGTGACCGCCGAAAGTCCTCCTCAGGAGAATGCCTGAAATCCTCCTCAGGGGGCCTCCTGAAGTCCTCCTCGGGGGGCTGCCTGAAGTCTTCCTCCGGGGAACACCTGAAGTCGTCTTCCCAACGGCGCCTAAAGTCCTCCTCCGGTAGCTGTCTGAAATCTCCCTCCATGGGTTGCCTGAAGTCCTCCTCTGGTGGCCATCTCCAGTCTTCCTCAAGAGGCCGTCTCCAGTCCTCCTCCCGAGGCCGCCTGAAGTCTTCCTCAAGAGGCCGCCTGAAGTGGTCCTCTCGAGGGTGCCTGAAGTCCTCGGGGGAACGCCTGAAGTCCTCCGAAGGGAACCTGAAGTCATCAGGAGAGTGCCTGAAGTCTTCTGGAGGGCGCCTATCAGGCTGCCGGAAATATCCCTGGGGATGCTTGAAGTTATCCGGTTGCCTCACGTCCTCTAGTTGATACCTAAAGTTTTCAGAAGGGCCCAGTGAATATACTGGTGGGTCTTTGGGGTCAAATAAATGGGAGTGGTCATCTCTATCATGTGATTCTGAACGGGCTTGCATTTTCTCACTAGACATCAAGGAAGAATTTACACCAAACTCCTGCATTTGTGCCTCAGATATAAGTCTTAACAATACCTCTGTCCCTAAGAATCTTCGTCTGTTTAGACATTCAGCTTTAATGGCCTGTTCTTCTGACTTAAATTTCACCAATGCTTCTCCCAGACCAACCCCTTTGTCATCATAGAGCAAGTAAATGTCATCCTCAGCAAGAGAAAAGTCTGCAAAGAACTTTTGCACTTCAACCTTTGTAACATCAAACGGAAAATTTCTTATATATATGCACAGCTTCTGGCCAGAATAGCCTTCTTGAGAGTATTTTTGTGAAACATGTCCAGGCCTCTCTTTCTCTGGTCTCTTCTTTTCATAACACTCAATGAACTTTACCATTTGTTTTCTAGAAACTGGATCAATATGAACTGGGCGATATTGTAGAACAGTCTTATGTAAACCCAGAGCAGTATTATAGTCTTTCAGAGTCTTGAACATCACAAAAGCATATCGTGTTCGTCTTCCATCTTTATATAAAAACCTAATCTGTTCATTAGTCAGATCAATATCTCTAAAGAAATTTCTTAAGTCTCTTTTGTTAATACTTAGGGACAGATTTTTTAAGTGAACATAAAATCCAAGAGGGGATCGAGAACGTGTTCTTCTAGGAGATTTGGAATGAGACCGTTTTCGAAAATGTCGATCATTAATTCCTCTTGGAGGAGAATGTTCTTCAGATCTCCCAGCAACTTCACCCTCCTTAATTACATTGCCACCAAACTCAATCCACTGTTGTTCCGAACCCTGCATCACTTCTATAAATCTTGAACCCATAAAACTTCTATGGCATTTAAGACCTCCTGAAGCATCAATACATGAAGCAAATTTTACTATGGCATCACCATTATTTCGGCCATCGTGATGTTTTAAGAAAATGACTCCATCCACACACAAACCAGAGAAAAAGACACGTACATCATCTTCATTGACTAAGTAAGGCAAACCTCGGAGAAATAAATAAGGATTCTCAGCCTTCAGTGGCCTTGTCTTTCTTGGCCTTACGTCGAGTCCTGTACCATTAGTATGAAACTCGGTATCTTGATTAGTTGAAGAGTCGTATCCAGAATTACTTTCTTCTTCCTTCATAGCCTTAATAAAACTAGATAGGCTGCCAACCCCTGATGCCCCAGATCCTGGTCGCCCTCTTCCTACACGATTACGATCAGTTCTTTTCATTTCTATAGTCTTCTGCATTTCTGCCTTGCTACTAAGAAAGAGCTCTACAGATGAATCCTTGATAAACCCTCCTGAACGACTTATGGCACGTCTTGCATCTTCATCTGTTGCAAAAATAATAAAAGCCTCCCCAACTTCCCCTCCAATTATATGCACTCCTCCATCAGGAATAGTCAATCCCGTGAAGAAGTGACGAATATCCACAGGCCCCGCAATAAAAGGAAGCCCCAGTAAACGGATGACTACAGCCATGCTGAGCTCAAACCACAGCAATAATGACCTGCAGACAAAAAGGTACACATAATAGCAAGTCTTATTTTTTAAGTACCTTAGCTCAAAAAAGCTTAATAATTACCTTCAGCATTTATAAATGAAAACAAGATAAAAGTTCATAAAGATATTGATCTTATCTGGTTCTTAAAGAAAACAAAGAATTTTCTCCCATCTAAACAAATAAACCAACTACCTTGAAGAAACATTTCATATCACCCATCCTATACAAAGGCAACATCAAAAATATCAAACCTTCCTGTGTAAATATGCCAAATGCTTCCTCACAACAAGACCAAACTGCTTTCAAACTCATTTAGAAACATGTCTCCTACTGAAACGTGAGAAAAATTAAAGTATTTTACTAACCACAATGAATTTCACATATTTAGAAAAACCATCAAGGTCAGTATATAATTTCTTCTCATAATATAACACTTCCTATCACTAATGAGAACAGAAGCCATAAGTACAAGATGTACTATTTTACTTTATATGATTTCTGTCAAGCCTCTGTGAAAAGCCTTAAACTCTGGATGTCTTACCTTTTCTTTTTATTTCTTGGAGACCTGTTAATTCTGTAAAAGCAACTTAACTGTGGAAAGAAAATGAAATACAATTAATCTTTGAACCCTGTAATTGATCTCAGTGCCCGATTAGGATATCCATTTCAGAACTGACTATCAAATGTGAAACAATATAAAAAACTACAATTATGGGCATTATAAAATGGTTGTCTTTGTTCCAAGGGGAAATAATCCTTCTGAAAAAAAGGATGTATAAAACCCAAGTAGACACTTTCAAAGTACTAAAAAATAAAAAAAAAGTGCTTAAAATTAAACTACTACTTGATTGAAAGCTTAAAGAATGAGGGAAATGTTAACTATTTTGAGTGCAATGGTGCTTACATGGCTGTGTAAATCTATCAAGGTTTATACAATTGTATCCTTAAGGTCTATTTTTTATATATAGAAGATTTATATCCACTTTTAAAAAAATCTACACATAAAATACCTATTTTAAAACACCAGCTATTCAAACAAAAAACTTTCCATCACTTCTCCCAATGAAAATCCAAACACCTAATCCATATTGATTCAACTCTGTTCTCCCTTTCAAAGCACAAAACCAAATCCAATTAAAAAGCAACCAATCAAAATGGTACAATGAATAAAATTGCCACCACTTGAAATTCAAAATCCAAATTTTAAAGCAATAAATCCAAACCAATGACTACCATTTGGATACAATTTCAATTTGTCCATATTCCAAACAGAACCAAACTTCATGACTCCAATATAATCAAGGTAAATACTACCTTGTTATCCCTAAAATCAAAAATTCAACATCATTCCTAAACCAGTAACTATTAAAATTCATCTCAAACAAACAAAATGTTGCAATATGGAATCTTTTCATCCAATAGCCTTATTCCACTTCAATTACCCTGCACTCTAAACCTACATGACAATATATAGAAGTAAAAATGTAACAAAATCTCATTAATTTGTAATATTGGGATTACCTATGTTAACTAGAAATCTCAATTTAGCATTTTTGGCAAGAAAACTTGGGTTAATTTCTTTCATGGATACTCAAACTAACAATTATTTAATGACGTTTTACTAAATAATTAAGACTGGCCAAATTAATCATTACAATTCACATGTCCTTAATGTGCAAATAAATGTTCCTTCAGTCTATTACTTACACTTAAATACCTCTGTTCCACAAAGTACAGTCTGAAGACATTTTCCCTGAGGTCTGAAAGGTTTTTCTTTAAAAAGGGTCCATAGATTAAACTTTTTAAACTACACGCTAACCCAGTAAAGATTTCAAATTACATCTGAAAAATGTTAGGAAGATGTACTATTTCTGCACAGTACAAAACTTTAAAGAAATATATATACCTAGTTTCTTCAACAAAACACTACCTACACCCAACATTTCAACAAAAACTGTAAATGACTTCTGAAACACTTGTCCATGCTAAAATTCCAAGATTCCTATGTAAACTGGGCTTATCCTTTTTCTTTTCAAATACTTTAGAAAGCAGCAAAAAATATACATCACTTTGCACTTTTTAAAAGGAATTTACCCTGAGAACATAAACTCATCTACAAGCAAAGCAAAATTAGGCATTTAAGACACACTAAGGGCAAATCCAAAAAATGTCTCGTAACATAGTTAAAAGCTAAGTATCTTAACTACAGCTACAGTAACTAAATCTTACAAACACAAATCTCATGAATTCCAATTCAAACAGACTATTTAAAGTTTGTTCTAATTTGCCAGTTAAACTTAACTAATAATTCTCTACACTTGAAATAGGATATTAATCCTTCCACAACACATCTAAAAAACCACCTATGAGACCAGCTCTCAAAATGAGTTGTTCTTTTGTTTCAATATGCTGTTTCCTTAAGCAGAAATTCTATTAGTACGTTAGATTACACAAAAAGCAAAACATACAAATTAGCCCACTCATAATTTTCTAGTTATAAATGCAAAAGTATTTCTGCGACTTTGTGTTGATTTAAAAGCAGTGATTTGTTAGAACTTCTATGAAAAAAAGAAGTAGATGATTGAGGGTAAGCACAATTTAAATAACTTTGATTTATCCAGTGATTCATTCCACTTAATCACCAGTTTAACGGAATATGAAATGTGCACCTTCTAATCGAGACTGAAAGGAAAATGGGAGACTGAATTTATGTATTATGTCCGATCCGTTTGATTTTAACTCGTAAATAAAAAGTCACTTTTCCAGACATGACGACGAACACCTTTACTCTTTGCCCGCGACTACTTTAAGAGGCCAAAGTCGTGATCCAGCATCTTCAAATTCTAAACGTGAACTTCCCCCTGCAGCAAGAAATCTACCCTGGTCCACAACTATTCTTTCTGATGATCTGGCTTTAATCGTGTAGAAGGTTAAAATAAAAACCCAAGGCAGGACCACACAGGGCCATCGTCCGCAGGAGAAACTGTAAATGAAGGCGAATCCACACGGTACGGGATTTCCATAACGTCAAACGGTCTCCTCCGGGGGCATCGGTTCTACAGCCCAAAGCCTTTGTCCACACTCCCCGGGGTCAGAGCTTCCTTCTTGCTGCTGCTCCAGGCCAAAGTTGCTACGTGGGATCCGATGCTGTCGCGAGACCTTCCGCCAAAACCAGCCTTCGAATTAACCAGGACCGCCCCACCTCCGAGCCTCTGCGCTGGCCGTCCCCAGGGCCAGCCTGCCCCCGACCGGCCGCCGGGCCGAGCCCGAGCCGGGCCTCCGCGAGCCGCCCTGCCGCTACCGCCTACGATGACATAGCAAAGAAAGGAATACCTAGGCAATCCTTCGCGATCTTCACCGTCAAGACCACGGGGAAGCGCGCGCACAGCACCACTCGGAGGCTGACGGGAGAGGGAGAGTCGGTGTTTAGCCCGAGAGCAGCCGCCCGAGGCCGCTCGCCGCGGGCCCCGCCTCCCGCCCGGCCGCCCCACCCGCCCGACGCCACACACCGCTGCCGCCGGGCCGCGCCGGGGGCGCTCCTCGACCCGCAGCCTCCCCCGAGCAGGCGCAGCCTCCGTGAGCCTGGAAGATGGCGCCCACTCGCCCCTCGGGTCCGGACAAACGGACGGACGGAGAGTCTGCCCATGCGCGCTCCCGGCGTCTCCCACCGCCCCAGCGCCGGGGCCGCGCCTGCCTGCGCATGCGCTCTGAGCCCCGCGTCCTGTGGCGAGGGGCTGGGGGGCGGTGCCCCGGGCCGGCCGCGCTCCTGCGCATGCCCGGCGTCTAGCCAATAGAGAGCCTCGACCTGGAGGAGGCGGGGTTCCCACGCCCAGTTAGCAGTCAACAGGTGGTGGGAATGAAAATCTGTGGCAGGTGACTCTTGACATGCCTTGGTCCATCGTCCAGGAGCTAAGGAAAGATAGATGCAAAAGAGAAAAGCTGGGTTTTTTTTTGTCTTTCAGTGTTGCAGTTACTGCGTGGTAAGCATGGCCTGAAAGACTTTGGCGGGGGGGGGGGGCATTGATACTTGAGCCTAGGAATATTCTATCGCCGAGTTACACACTCCCAGCCCTATTTTATGTTATTTTATTTTACTCGTTTAGTTATTTAATTTTGAAACAAGGTCTCACTAAATTGCTGAGGCTGGCCTCAAACCCGCTGTCTCAGCCTCCCAACTACTAGGATTACATAGGAGTGAGCTACCACACAAAATGCACACTGGTAGAAAAGCTGAAAAGATCCAAAGCTACAGAAAGGTTTATTTCATTGCCTTAGTTGTTCGCCAAGCAACACCTAGGAGCTTAATAAATGCATGCTTAAAGCTGGGTGTGGTGATGCTCGCCTATAATCCCAGTACTTGGGAGGCCTAAAATGGAGGATCAAAGTTTTGCTGTCAGCCGAAGGAATTTAGTGGGCTCCTCAGCAACTTAGTGAAATCCTGTTTAAAAATAAAAATAAAGTCGGGTGTGGTGGTACATGCTTGTAACCCCAGTATTTAGGAGACTGAGACAAGAGGATCTCGGGTTCTCGGCCACTTAATGAGATCTCGGCAACTTAGACCCTGTTTAAAAATAAAAAATAAAATAGGGCTAGAGGTGTAGCTCAGAGGTAGAATGCTCCTGGGTTCAATCCCCAGTACCACCAAAAATAAATAAAAAATAAAATAAAAATAAGAAGGGCCGAGGGTGTGGTGCAGAGGTAGAAAATCTCTGGGTTCAGCCCCCTGTACCAATAAATAAACTCTTGATCAATCTTTCTTAATCAATTTTTATAAAGATTAATAAATTGTGAAGAGTACCTTTATAAATTTGTTGTCCTTATCGTCTAGACTTTTTAAATGAGGAAAATGAACTATATGTGAAAATTGTAAAATAAAAAGTTCAATTACAGCCAGGCATGGTGGCACATACTCATAATCCCAGTAATACATTTCCATATTTTAATGGGATAATATTGGGCATATCTCTAAGCCTGATTAAGATCATTGTCCTGCTTGCTCCTAGGATTGTTAACAGAAGTGAAATGATGCATGTAAGGAGTTGAGCACAATACAAGGCATAAAGTATTTGCTTTGCCAATTGCAGATTAAGGAGACAGAAAAAAAACATCTCTGGTTCAGCTCCTTTCCTTCTTCCTATCTTAAAGTTGAATTTTTATGTGTGGTGTATTGTATCCACAAGGCAATTAAGAGGGAAGACGGAAAAGAACTGCAGAGACAATGGGCATCATTAACAAACACCAGCAGCTGCCTGTCTATAGACTTAACGTTTTATTTTTCTGTGTCAACTGCCTTAAACTAGTTGACCTTTGGTAACTTGCAACAAAAATATCTTTAATGATACTGTCTCAAGTTTATGCTCAACAGTGTTGCCAACATTCTTTTCTATTTTCTTTTTCAGGAATTAACAAGGAAAGCTTACAATATTACAATTATTGCGAACTTATCTGTTACTATTCCAAGTCTTTCCATTACAGATAAGCTCTCTTGCTCTTGAAGGCAGCTGTGTTAGGTGCAATGTCCAAAGGTCTTAGACAAGTTTTAATTCCTGTATGTGGGCTATAAGGGCGATATCACCTCGTTAGCTAAAATAACACTAAATTTTTTTCTGTATTTCACAAAAGAGCCACTTAATACTGTAAAATGATGACAAGTCTTGGAGTTCAACAAATAGAGATAAATTCCATTTACATCACTTCCCAAAATTTTACTTTTTTGAACTCCATTTCCATTTTTCTAAAATAGGAGTAGGTACTTCCTCAAAAATTTATTACAAAGAGCTAAGACTATTGCTGTTGGTCACATCCAGAAGTAAATTCCAGTACTTGGGAGGCTAAGAGAGAGGAGGATTACAGCTCCAGCAACTTAGTGAACCCCTCAGCCACTCAGTAAGACCCTGTTTCAAGTTTTTTAAAAAAGGGTTTGGAGTGTATTTTGTTAAGTAGAACCCCCCTGGGTTCAATCCTCAGTACACACATGCAAACACGCACACACACACTAATGCTGTAAAGTACCTAACACAGTACAGAATGTAAGATACAACAACAACAACACACACATACACAGAAACCCATCATAAATGAGAGCTCTTTTATTACTTTAATTACATAGTAGTCAATAAGTACATATTGTTGACCTAATCTCTTCCATAAAACATATAGCTATATACACTTCATGAGAAAAGAGTAGAGTTAAAACTCATCCATAGGAATTATTTTCAGATCTACCCAACTATTCTGCCCACACCCTTTCTTAATCTTCATTAACATCTAATGATCACTATTTTAGTACTGGGGATTGAACCCAGGACCTTCTACTTCTGAGCTACAGCCCACCCCTTATTCTATTTTTTTATTTTGAAACAGAATCTTGCAGAGTTGCTGAGTGTCTTGCTAAATTGCTGAAGCTGACCTCAAACTGGCAATCCTCTTATCCCAACCTCCCAATTACTGGGATTATAGGCATGTACCACCATTCCTGGCTTGGTCACATTTTTAAAAATGTATTTGGATAAATGATTGCAGTTTAAATTTTCACTTAACAGCACAGACATTACTCAACATTTTTTTTTTTAGAATTTCTCTTTAAGGAATAGATTTCAAAACATACATCTCTTGTGTCATAGATACCAGTGATTGGGTAAATGCTGTTCTTTTGAGTAAGGCCTAATGGTGGCTAATGGTTACAGTTATATAATTTCCTTGGGTGCAATTTCCACATGCATTTAGACTCTATGTGCAATCCTTAATAGGGAAAAATCATCATTATTATTTCAAAATTTGTGAAAAATAATCATTTCAAATGACTACTGATATGAAAGGTGGTTTAAAAATATTCCAGGTGATTTTTTGGAGTAAAGAAAGAAAAAAATACAACAAGAACAAGTGAGACTTAAATATTAATAAATAAGTTTTTCCTTTATGATTCACAAAATAGAAAGATAATTTTAAAATAGTGCTAACAGCAAGGCCATCTACTTTGAAAGACAACATCTGTGCATGTGTATAAAAACAATTGGGCTGATCTCATTTTATATACATGATTTTTTTTCTGCTCAAAAAAGAAAACTAAAAAACAGTATAGAAGGAAGTCTCTCTTTCTCCCTCCCTCCCTCCCTCCCTCCCTCCCTCCCTCCCTTTTTCCTTCCTGCCCTTCCTCCCTCCTTCCAGATCTAGAGCCATAGTAATCCTCCAGGATGGCATAATAATGGGTGCTCATTTTGCAGTGCTGGGGCTCCAGTGCCCCGCACATGCTAGGTACTATACCACTAAACTACACCCTAGCCCTCAGTGAAGTATTTGAATATTATTAAAAACCCCCGTCATGTCTTTTCAATTGAGTTTCACGAAACAATATCTAGTTTATGTGATATAATTGCATAGATTCTTTACTGTAGTATTCTATTTCCAGACACCCTAAATTCATTTCATGTCCCACTAAGGGACCACGTCCCAGAGTTGGAAAATACACATTTTAAATAGCCTGACTCCAGTGTTAGTCTACCTTTAATGCAGCCTTTCCTGGACCCACCGTCTTCCAGAGGGTTTGGTAACCTAGCAACCAAGCCGCGCAGGGAGAGACTTCCGGAACGCGGGTTGTCCAATCAGCTCAGCGGATTCGCCGCGGAGGCTCATGGGAGGCATCGGCACCATGGAGATACGCCGTGGGGCTCGGGTGGTGATGGCGGTGCGTTGTGTTTCATCCCGCGGAGCTGTGGCCGCGTTTCTCCTGTGGGTCCTCCCTCGCGTCTCGCAGGCCCAGACCTTCTCCTTCCCTCTCCGGAAGCCAGAGACCTGCGGCCACAACGAGTACTTCGACATCTCGGCGCTCAGCTGTGCCCCGTGCGGCGCCCACCAGAAGCCTGATGCCCGAGGTGAGACGGTTTGGGGTGGACCCTGGCAAAAGAACACTCTCGCCCTGGGGCCGCCCCCGTGCCTCTCGCCTTGTCTTCTGAAAGATGATTTTTAGAAAACCGGCACCGCCCGCGCACGAGAAGAGAAAAGGGTTTCCTTGGAGGGTGGCAGTTTGCACAGGATGAGGCTGGAGAACCCCGAGTCCGCTCCCCTGTGGTCCGTCGCCACTAATTCCTGGCGTTAGTCCCCCACCCTTGAGGGGCCAGGGGTCTTTAGAACAGCATCTAGAAAGGGCCCGCCAGGGTAGAAAAGAAACCGTAGTGAAGTAAGCTGAGGTGAGGAAGCGCGGGTGACTTGAAAGCAAGTGCGCAGTTGGAAACTTTGACAGCCTTTGATCTTCTCAGACTCCTGGAATTGACGGCTGGCAGGGACCTTAACCGAGATTAGGGCCAGTCTTTTCATTGTACATATAAAGATATTGAAGCCCAGATAAGATTGTGACATCTTTTGTGTCCCCCTTAAATTGGCAACAGGGAGAACCCAAGTGTCTTTTCCCCCAGACTCTAGTAAGGAGTTCCAGTATACAGTAGTGCCTCTAGTAGATTTCTTTAGGACATACTCCTTGTATTGCCAAATGTTATAGACTGCTCCTTGAAGTCTTGTTAAACTCAGTTTTCCCCCTAACACGTGCAAAATTTGGTCCTAATTCTCATCAAAACTGCTTAGAGTAAGTTTTCCCCCATATATTAAAATCTAATTTTTTAAGTCTCAAAAAGTGGTATTAACTTTCTGCCGTCTTCAGGTTTTAGCCATCTTCACTTAAGTCATTTTACAGAATCTATCAGGCTGTTGTAAGAAAATAGAAATGAGAAACCATTTAGGATTTAAATTGTAAGGTATTGGTTTCATAATTATGAATCTGGAAACAGTATGCATTGTACTATATAGACTCCTGTTTACATTTAATGGCTCTTAGAGAATGTTGTCCTTACCTATTCAGCAAGTTGAATAATAATTATAACGGTTACTACTTTCTAACAAATGAAGTGATTTATTGGAATGAGAGTAATTTTCTTAATAAGTTTTGGTTAATTAAATTTGAATTCATTAAATGTATGCATATGATTTAGCAACATAGAAATATAGAACTTAATGCAGTTAAATAGTTTTACTAGCTCAGTATTTTAATAGTTTCATTATAATTGTGTGGGGGATGTACTGAGGATTGAAGTCAGAGCCATTTTACCTCTGAGCTATACCTCCGGACCTTTTTGTTTTTATTATTTCTTTTAATGTTGTGAAAGCTGGGCGTGGTGGTGCAGGCTTGTAATCCCCGGGCTTGGGAGGCTGAGACAGGAGGATCCCACAGGTTTGAAGCAAGCTTCAGCTACTGAGTGAGGCTCTCAGAAACTTAGTGAGACCCTGTTTCCAAATAAAATATAAAATAGGTCTGGGAATATAGCCTGGATAGCCTGGAAGTAGAAAGCCTCTGGGTTTCACCCCCAGTACCACCAAAAAAAAAAAAAAAAAAAAGTTGTGAAACAGAGTCTCACTAGGTTGCTGAGAGTCTCACTAAGTTGTTGAGGCTGGTCTTGAACCTGTAATACTCCTGTGTCAGCCTCCTGAGTACTAGGATTATAGGTATGAACCACCATGCTCAGCTACATTAATTATAATTGCAATTAAAGTAGTAGCAATACAATACCAGCTGCATGCCAAACACAATTCTAAGACTTTTAAGCTGGGTGTTATGGTGTATACCTGTAATCCCAGTATTTTGGAGGCTGAGGTAGGAGGATCTCAGGATCAAGATCAGTCTCAGCAATTTAGTAAGACCCTGTTTCAAAGGAAAAAAGGGCTGGGAGTCTAGCTCAGGGGTAGAACCCTTCTGAGTTCAATCCCTAGTACAAAAAAAAAAAAAAAAAAAAAACCTGTTACATTCATACTAACCCTATCTTGTTAGTACAGTTATTTTCTATATTTTTTGAAGGAGCCAAGGCACAGAAAATTTCAGTAATTTGTTCATTATCACACAGATAAGTAGGCAAACAAAGATTGGAATCCAAAGAATATGTTTCTGGATTTGAACTTGGGCAATACTAGCTCCAGAGTTTTGCTATTAACCAGTATATAGTACTGAATCTCAGTAGCTTAAGAATTTTAAAGTTCCTATCTTGGAGTTTTATTTTTATTTGCCAAGGACAAAATCAATTCTTTTCTTTTTAGGAACTTCATGTGTGTGTCTGCCAGGATTTCAGATGATCTCTAATAATGGAGGACCTGCTATTATTTGTAAAAAGTGCCCAGAAAGCATGGTATGGAAATTTTCTTAAAATAACTTGTCTGTAAAGAGCGATAAATTAGATGTCTTTATTTTCCAAACTTCAATCTAATATTTAATGTTTTCTCATAAACTTTAAAATTATTAAGTTAACTTTGCTTTTATTAGAGTAAATTTTGGGAGATCATAACGTTTTAAGCAATGACTTGGGAAAAATATATTTCTTTACCTTTTAAATTTGAAATCCAAAATACCGCAGATGTGAAAAATGGTGTTTTTATTTTTTCTCATAGAGTAACTCAGTTATAAAGAAAAGTAGCAGGGCGTGGTGGCACACGCTTGTAATCCCTGTGGTTGGGAGGTGGAGACAGGAGGATCGCGCAGGTTCGAAGCCAGCCATGCTGGTGTAAGAGACCCTGTTTCAAAAATATAAAATAGGTCTGGGAGTGTAGCCCGGAGGTGGAAGGGCTTCCAGGAACCCCAGTACCACCAAAAAAAAAAAAAAAAAAAAAAAAGCAAAGTAGAGCATTTGGGGATGTACATACCCTTTGGTTCAGTGCCATAGACCTACTGTGTCAACAGTTTTACAAGATGTGTGCTGTTTAAAATAATATCTAAAGCATAGTAAGTTCACTTAATGTCAGTTGAATTTTATTGGTTATTTTATTCTGTCATAACTTCTGGGAACATTGTCAGTGAATACTTGCTATATAAGGTAATTATCAATGAGCAGAAATACATTTTCAGTCATTTTGAATAATTGGGAGTCTCTGTGTGACAGTTCTGATTTTTCATAGCAATGTTTCTTCTCATTGTCATATTAAATAAAGTTATCAGTTGTACTCATTTAAAGCTACTTATTACTATTAAGTTTAAAGCTGATTACCATTTTGATATTTTATAATTTTGGAAGTGTTGGTCCTACCTAAATAACTGATGATAAAAAGCAGCTAATTAAAATATGGTGCTAGAGCAATTTATTTTTTAGTGTCATTAAGTTATTGTAATTTTTAAATAACATTATATAAATATATTGCCAAATATAGAAACTTTTTTTTTTTTTTGCAGTACTGGGGATTGAACCCAGGGGCATTCTACCTCTGAGCTATACCCCCAGGCCTATTTTTTTAATCTTTATTTTGAAACAAGGTCTCACTAAGTTGCTGAGGGGCTTACTAAGTAACCGAGGCTACCTGTGAACCTATGATCCTCCTGTGTCAGCCTCCCAAGTACTGGGATTACAAGCATGTGCCACCACACCCAGCTGAAACACTTCTTGATAAGTCCACTCTTTTAAACTGAATTTTTTTTAAAATTGGCATTATTTTGTTTTTACCACTCTTCTCTGTTAATTTTGAGTATACCAGTGTTTATAATTACTGTATAATTGTCTCAGGTTTTTCCTAAACTATATACTATCATGAGCCCAAGTTTGAAAGTCAAGCTTTATCAGAAACTTTTCTAGTACAAATTATTAATGAATAAAAGGAAATATTCTCATAAATCAATTTTAGCAACTTTCTGTATTATTTATATATCATTAAATTTATCCATCTTGAAGCATAACTTAATTTTTAAAATTTAATACTTTAAGTGTGTGTGTGTGTGTGTGTGTGTGTGTGTGTGTGTGTGTTACTGGGAAAGGAACCCAGGGGCTTTCTACTTCCTGGCTATACTCCCAGACCTATTTTCTATTTTATTTAGAAACAGGGTCTCACTAAGTTGCTGAGAGCCTCACTAAGTAAGTAGCTGAGGCTGGCTTCGAAACTGTGTGCTCCTTCTGTCTCAGCCTACCAGGATTATAAGCATGCCTGGCTATATACTTGAATTTTTAAAAAAATTAGATTAATTATTTTGGAACAAATAAGACCAAACTATTAATTGACTCTTGATTAAATCCTGTTAAGTCTTGTTTTATTTTATACTTGTAAACAGAAAAATGAATGACAAAATTATTAAATGTAAGTAAAAATCCATTAGAACTAAAGATCATGAAGAGCAAAGAGCTATTACCCATTGTTAATCTTTTAATAGTAGTTAGTACAGAGTAATAGTATGTAGCTTAATTTTGAAATATAAAACATGAATTAACTATCCAGTGAATTTTTATGTGGCTCATACATGTATGATTTCTTTAAATATCTATTTCAAATTGTATCCTACTGTGACTGTCTGAACTTAGATGATCAATTAAGAAGAAAATTAGAAAGATTTTTTTTTAATTTAGAAAGGCGTTACCAAAGATGGCTGGAACTGTATTTCTTGCCCTAGTGGTTTAACTTCAGAAGGAAAGTGCCACTGCCCCACTGGCCATATTTTAGGTAAGAATTATATTCTTTATATAATAGCAGCTGTTAATTTATGTGTGTTTCCTTTATAAAGGACGTTAAAAGAGTTGGTGATTACATATTTTTTTAGTCTGTGTGTGTATGGTGTGTGTGGGTGGGTACTGGGAAAGGAACCCAGGGGTAGTCTACCTTCAAGATATACCCCCAGCCCTATTTTTTATTCTTTACCTTTTGAAACGGGGTCTCACTGAGTTGCAAAAGGCCTCACTAAGTAGTAGCTGTGGCTGTCCATTAACCGTAATCTTCCTGTGTCAGCCTCCCAAATGCTGGGATTCCAAGCATGCACCACCTTGCCTGGCTACATTATAGTATTTTTAAAAATTGTTTGTTTTTGTGCAAAATTTCATGGTACTTTAGACATGAGCAGGCATTGAGAAGAAAACAAGGGTCCTGTCTGATTTTTTTTTAAGTTTTTACTAATGTAGGATTAGATAGAGATAAAGAACATAATTGTTCATTTTTACTTTTTGTGAAAATTATTTTTATCATCATGCAAAAACTTAAAACATTATGCATATAACTAAACCCCTCCATGACTATTTTTCCCAGTGCTGGGTCTCTGTTGTTTCTTCAATCCCAGTTGTTTTCATTTTGGGGTGCGTGTATGTGCTTTTATGAGCTTTTCCCCTAAATTCTCATAAATATATACATTGTGGCCACAGGAAATATAAGTTATATTTTACATGAATGTGTCATGCTCCAGATATTGTCCTATAGCATACTTATGACCTGTTAGCTCTTCATTATTCTTTTTAATCTACTTCATTTATTTCATAGCATGGATATACCACCATTATACTATGTTAGATGGGTTGTTTCCTAACAAGTAATACTTTAGTGAATATCCTTATACATGTATACAAGTGTTTCTGTACATTATGTATCTAAAAATGAAATTGTAATGCTGTATTAGGGTATATGAATTTAAAACTTTAATAGATATTATCAAAAGTCCTCCAAGTTATAAAAACTTAACAATCTATGAAAATACTTGCTTCCTTATCCCAGTAAGAAAGGAAATAAGAAAAAATATTATTGTATTACTGAAAATTGTTTTAATTTTTTATGTGGAAGTAGGAAAAGCTTTACTTTATTAGAGAAATGCTAGGCATGCCTTTTAGGCAAAAACATGTTCCTTGAGATTATTACTTATAAGTGAGTTTTAGTAAGTATTTTCTTAAGTATATTTACATAGCTTATCTGTTCAGTCTGAGTTATGTCTTAATTTTGCTTCTAAATTGTTTAGTGGAAAGAAATGTGAATGGAACATTGTTACTGCAAGCAATTTGTGAGCTTTGTGATGAAAATGAAAACTCTTTCACGAAAGCAAATGCTTTAGGAAACAGGTAAGGAGGGGCTGACTTTATTAATATTACCTTATATTTATATAATTTGTACTTTTAAAAAGTATTTCTATCATATCACTTGCTTCTTCTGATAGAAATAGACATCAACAGATAAAAGAAGTCCAACATACAAGACAGAATAGAGTTCAGATCTGTTAGCTGTTTGACCCTAGATAGCTTGATAAGCCACAGTCCCGTGTCTTTTGAATGGGATCGTGCCACCTACTTCACTTAAGGGCTATAATCGTGCAAAAATAAATGAAGTAGTGAGCA
The DNA here is from genome assembly GCF_963383645.1 of Muscardinus avellanarius. NCBI lineage: Eukaryota > Metazoa > Chordata > Mammalia > Rodentia > Gliridae > Muscardinus > Muscardinus avellanarius. The sequence goes on along the minus strand of NC_137789.1, from coordinate 45,886,245 downwards.
GCTATTTTTGTTATGTAATTTGTACATAATCTATAATTGATTGTCAAGCATGATGAAAAAACCTTTATATAGTATAATGTTACATAGAAAAACATGAATAAATGTTAGTTACTCTGAATTATAGCCCTATTCTCTATTGCTTCCTGTTCCTGTTTTATGCATGTTTTATGTACATACCACACACATACACATAAACATACACATCTTTTTAGGTACTTTCTTCTAACTTAACCTATTCACCTTTTCCTTTTTTTTTTTTTTTTTTTTTTCGGTACTGGGGATTAAACACAGGAACATTCCACCTCTGAATACATCCCCAGCCCTATTTTCATTTTGAGACAGCATCTTGCTAGGTTGATGAGAGTCATGTCTCGCTGAGACTGTCCTTGAACCTGGGATCCTTTTATCTCAGCCTCCTAATTACTGAGATTACAAGCGTGTACCACAACACCTGGCTTGAGTTTTTTCTATTTTTTTAGAGTTCCACTTGACGACTTGCCTCTAACTACAGTTTTTCTTTTCAGTTCCCAAGTTCAATGTAGAAAATAGTTGGACAGCCTCTCCCAGTGGTAGTGTTGGATCATCTCTTCTTTCAGACTGACTTGAGTTATAACATCCAAAACTGACTATTGGGCTGATGCCCATTTGCCCCTCTAGTAATTCCCCAAGCCTTCTCTAAGTTTTATCCCACGCCCTAACCATGCTTCCTATTTGCTATATTTTGTAAGTAATGATCCATATAAACCCATCAGAGTCCCCACTAGTCGAGCATTCTCCCCCATCTCATTTCTTATTGGAAAATATATGTTTTCCTAAAATAGACGGAGATCATGAATAAACTTTACTTAAAAGTATGGGTTGTAGGTTTGAGGAAGGGATAGATATCCTAATCTATTTAGTTTATGCTGCCTTCTTGCTTTGTGCAGATAAAATTACATGCATTGAAATAACTACTTATACAATTGATTTAAATTCTCTTGTATGAGTTTGTTGGGCTCTTTTGTTAGATCAATGACTTGACTATCTTTGGTATTCATTATTATCCATTCTATACATTCTCATGTATCGGTAAGAAAAAAGTCTATTATTAGTTGATATTTGTTTATACCTTACCATGTAACATAGTGATATAAAATTATTATCAGTGTTACTATTTTCATTTTAAGTAATTACCTAGCTAAGTGAATATGGCATAATTCAGCATTTAGGAAGATAAGTCCTCAATTAAAATAGGTTTTGTATAATTCTTTAACATTTTAAAATTATTTTTGTTATATTGAACAGGTGCATCCGATGTGAACCATCATTCATTAATACCAGCAGATCCTGTACATGTTCAGAACCTAACATTTTAGTAAGGATAATTAAATTGATAAAGTATATATTTTTATTTCAATTGCTTATACTTTTTTATAAATGATGTATCCTTTTCTCTTTTTTATTTATAAAGACAGGGGGATTATGCTTCAGCAGCACAGGGAATTTTCCTCCACGTGTAATTTCAGCTGTACGTCATGGAGAGCTTGTGAGTATGTTTCACTTTTTTGTTTGGTTGTGAAGAATCTTTCTGTATTTTTTCCTTTGATAATTAAATCATTTCAGACTGAAATAAAAAATACTGAGGTTTAAAACAGAAATTATTAAATTATTAAAGGAACATTAGTCTAACGAGCATAATTTATAAGTATAGTACTGTCTTCTATGTGTAAGCTCATTTTTTTTTTTTTTTATGAATCAAACAAAAGTGTTTGGCCAGGTGTGGTGGCACACGCTTTTAATCCCAGCACTTGGGAGACTGAGACAGGAGGATCACACAGGTTCGAACCAGCCTCAGTTACTTAGTGAGGCTCTCAGCAACTTAGTGAGACCCTGTTTCCAAATAAAGTATAAAATAGGTCTGGGAGTATAGCCCGGAGGTAGAAAAGCCCCTGGGTTCCACCCCCAGTAACACACACACACACACACACACACACACACACACACACACACAAAAGTGTTTGAACTGAAAATGTCCTATATAGGTCCTATAAAGTAAGCAGTATAATACAGTAAAAAGTACCACAAACTTTAGATTTTAGGGTTTTTGCTTTTTGTTTTTTGTTTTTTTTTGGTGGTACTGGGGTTCCTGGAAGCCCTTCGACCTCCAGGTTACACTCCCAGGCCTATTTTATATTTTTATTTAGAAACAGGGTCTCCTAAGCCAGCGTGCGCGGCTGGCTTCCAACCTGCGCGATCCTCCTGTCTCTGCCTCCCAAGTGCGGGGATTACAAGCGTGCGCCACCACGCCCGACTAAATTTTAGTTTTTATTGTCTGTATGTTGGACATAATGCATACATTGCAGTGCCTATACAGAGTAAGCTTTGGAGAAACCAGCATTATTTATCCAGCCAGGTTTTTGTTTTATAGATGAGAACATTTAGTACTAGGATTAGAGCTTTTTCGACAAATGCTATGATAAAATGGTGTGGGATGTAAAATGGGAAATGGATGATTTAGAACTGAAGAGGTCAAAATCTGAGAGAATAGGGGCCTCGTGACTAACTGGAAGTGAGAGAACTTTGAAGATGCCCGGTGTACTAGCAGCGCTTAGGAAAGACAGGCTATGATCTGATTGCTCAATCATCATCAAATAAGAAGGAGTGGCTGGGAGTGAAGTGAGGAGAGCAATGAAGAAAGCGGAATCTGGGATCTTGAATAAGGCAAAAATTCCTCTCCTCCAATATGCTCTTGTGGGGGATAAGAAACAAGAGCCAATCAGTGGCAAAGCAGCAAAATAAATGCTAACCTAAGCATATACATGAGAAGTTCTGATCCCATCCCCAAGTTGACTCATTTGTAATAGCATTCTGGGACATCTCTCCAGTCTCAGACTATAGTGATCTTCTGTATATGATCTTCATATTTGCAGCCCTGCAATTTTCATTTTCCAAATAACTCAAGTTGAAATAATTTTGTTTAAAAAAAAAGGCCCCAACAGTATCTGCTTTTTTCTACCTGGTCTGAAGTCCCCAATTATTTGGAAGTCATCTCCCATTAGTCGTCTCCATTCTGGAATTGGTCCTCAGTCTTTTCCTGCCTTTCAGACAGGGCTTGCCTTCAGCCTGGGTTGGCCTGAAGTTTCTTTGTGCCCTGTGCGTGGTTGGAGGAAGCCACACAAAGGATGTGTTCTTCTCAGTACATTGCATCACATCAGGGGGCATCTGATGTCCGCCTCTCCCACCCGGATGAGATTAACTTTGATCAGCTGCCACATAGTCACCATGACTGCCAGAAAGTTACCATTTTCCATTTGTAATGGATTAGTATTTTGTAAGAATTTAAAGATTATAACTCCTCTATCAATAACCCCTTAATTTACTAGCTTTAGTCTCTATTAATGATGCTTACCTTTACCAATCACTGCTGTGTGATGGTTTCCAAAGTTAATTTAAAATTAGTACAGTAGACCTAGGGATGTAGCTCAGTGGTGGAGTGCTTGACTTACATATATGAAGCCATGAGTTCTATCCCTAGCACCACAAAAATAAATTAATATAATAATAGAATTACGTGATATTTTACAGATCTTTGAAATAGTGAGTGTGTGTGTGTGTGTGTGTGTGTGTGTGTGTGTGTGTGTGTGACTGGGGGTAGAACCCAGGGGCTTTTCTACCTCTGGGCTATACTTGCAGACCTATTTTATACTTTATTTGGAAACAGGGTCTCACTAAGTTGCTGAGAGCCTCACTGAGTAGCTGAGGCTGGCTTCGAACCTGTGTGATCCTCCTCTCTTAGCCTCCCATTACAAGCGTGCACCACCACACCTGGCAATAGTGACCTTTTTTGCCTTTCTTCTTCTTCCTTTTTTTAAAGAAGAGATCCACAATCCAAACAAGGATTCCACATTGTAACTAGTCTGTCTGTCTGTCTGTCTGTCTGTCCCCCCTCCCTCCCTCCTCCCCCTCCCTTTCTCTTTTGCAGTACTGGAGATTCAACCCAGGGACTTTCTACCTCTGAGCTACAACCCTAGCCCTTTTTTTTTTTTTGCTGTTTGGTGTTTGTTTGTTTGTTTGTTTGTTTGTTTGTTTGTTTGTTTTGCAGTACTGGGTATGGAACCCAGGGGCATTCTACCTCCAAGCTACACCGCAGTCCTATTTTTTATCCTTTATTTTGAAACAGGGTCTCACTGAGTTGCAGAGGGCCTCACTAAGTAGCTGAGGTTTTCCACAAACTGCAATCCTTCTTTCTCAGCCTCCCAAATGCTGGGATTACAAGTGTGTGCCACCACGCCTGGCTGGTTTTATTTTTCAATTCTTTATTTTGAATCAGGGTCTCACTAGGTTGTGGAGGGCCTCACTAAATAGCCGAGGCTGACCACAAACCTGCAATCCTCCTTTCCTAGTCTCCCAAGTACTGAGATTACAAGTGTGTGTTACCATGCCTTGCACAACTTGTCTCTTTAGTTTTTTTTTTTAGAACAGAGTTGTGCCCCATTTTGTTTTTATGTGTGTGTTTTCCTGGATTTTTCTGATTCCTTTTTTTTTTTTTTTTTTATGCGGGTCTGGGGATGGAACCCAGGGGCATTTGGCCTCCGAGCTACACCCCCTGCCCTAGGGTCTCACTGAGTTGCTGAGGGCCTCACTAAGTAGCTGAGGTTGTCCACGAACCGCCATCCTATGGTCTCTGCCTCCCAAATGCTGGGATTGCAAGCATGCACCACCATGCCTGGCTTGATTTTTTTTATTATTATTATTATTAGACTCTGAAACTTTTTTAACCAAATAAAAAAAGGGCATCTAATTATTTGTGACACTAGTTTGATTGCTTGGTCACAATTGACTGTGTGTGTGTGTGTGTGTGTGTGTGTGTGTGTGTGTAGCCGCTTCTTCTTCTTATAAAGGTACTGTAATTGTCTGAGATGTTACTTTGAGATTTTACTATGTAAATGTCTTAGTATCCATTGATGAGTTTTGACTGAATGAATTATTAAATTGGCCATTTTTAATGATCTTACAATGTTGATAATACTTTTATTAGCTACTGATCTTCCATAAAGAGCTCTTTATTTTTTCTTTGTACTTTTTTAAGCTTTACTGTGAACTCATAGAACCTTGGTCTATTCAGTGTGTTACAACCCATTGCTGTTGTTTTTTCTTTTTTCTTCTTCTTTTCCAAAGCTCAAGTTGTCCCAAATCTGGACTTCTTTTCAAAATAGTTCACCCCTTTATTTGTGTTTTTGGTGGTGCTAGGAATTAAACTCAGGAGAGTTCTACCTCTAATCTACTCCCCAGCCAGCCCTTTCTTTATTGTTTTGTTTTGAAACAGTCTCTCTCTAGGTTGCTCAGGGTCTTGCTCCTTGCTGAGACTGTCCACAAACCTGTGGTCCTCCGGTCTCAGACACCCACCCGGCCACTCCCGTGTCCTTTTGACATTGCTCCACTTGTCTGTAGGCACGTCACTGGCTTTTCTATGATGTGGTCCACTCTTGTATAGTTATAAGTTTTAATAGTTGCATAATGATCTAGTTTATGCACTGAATTTTATATAATTCATATTTAGGTTTTTCCAAGTGTTTCTAAATTTCTGGCTTGAGTGGTAAATAGTGTTAAACTATCACTGGCATTGTGAGTAGCCCCATTCTCCATGTGTTTCTCTGTATTGCTGACATTGATTTCCCACTATCACCAGGGTGTGTGTGTGTTCCTCAGCTTTCTTCTATACATGTGTTCTTTTTCTCACAAAACAAGAAATTTTGCTTCTTGAAGAGATGAAAATAGTGCTTCGTAAGTTTAAGTTTCTTTGAAAGCTGTGGTGCCATGTTCCTCTAATTTGGTTGTGTCTTCTTCATGTCCAGTTTACTCTGGTGCTTCTCAGTGTCTCATTTTTTAGCACGATGTGCTGATAAACTTTAAAGCAGTGGTTCTTAGCCAGAGGTTTATATCTAGAGCTCTAAGACCCAATGCATACCTTGGTCTTATCTTGGAGATTGATTAGTAATTTTGGATTAAAATGAAACTAGACATTTTCTGTTTCACAGATGTTGCAAAGGTGATTCTGATACCCTTCAATGTTTGAGAAGCACACTTTGGAGATTGTAAATGCTTACTGTATATATCTAAAATCTCCTATTGCTAAGAATTCATTTCTCTGATTTTTATTACTTGCTAATATTGGTCAGCAAAAATTCACCCATCCAATGCTCAGTTGAAATCTATTATTTCTTTTAACAACAGGCATATTTTCTCTCCTTTTGTGCTTTGCCCCAGTATAATCATTCTGCAATGCAGTCTTAATTGATAACTGACATTAATTAGAATTAATCCTTAAATTTCCATTAGATTCTTCTCTTTCAAGTGGCATTAAGGAAGTAGCATTAGTCATTTCTCATGTAACAATGTACATGTGGAGGTTCCTTCATAGTAGAGGGTTAAGGAATATTCATTTGAACTTTAAACTTCATCTTTTTATTTACAGGGCATGTCTTTCACTTCAGAGTGGTTTGCAAAGCATTTGCAGTCAGCAGCAGCTGCATGTTGGGTAAGTGTGAACTCTTAATAAGTTTTCATTTCACTTGAAGAATTGTAGTGCCATTTTTTTTAACCCAGATAAAAGTTTTCTAAGTAGATATATCTCCTTGGTCATAAATAATAAACCCTTTCAAATAGGTCATAGATAATAAACCCTTTCAAATAGGTCAAAGAATAAACCCTTTCCAATAGGTTGAAAGAGAACCTCTAAGAAAACAGTATTCAATAGATACAAATTGAGTATTTCTACACTTATTGGTTGCAACTGAATGCTCTGGGAGACTGACCATCATTTAGTAGATATTAATTGTTGATCTAGCATGTGCCGGGCCTTAATCTCAATCTACTTAGATATTTCAGAAAAATACAAAAAAATCTCCCATGGACTTAGGGTCTAACAAATGTGAGGTTGTGCTGAGTGTTACGAAGGCAGTAAGTCAGGGTAAAGAACATAGATGGGGGTATTTTTATGAAGGACAGTGAGGACAGGCATTTCTGAGAGGGTGGTATTTAAGCAAAGACCTGAAAGAAGATAATTGAACAAAGACCTGAACTGTTTAAATATCTGTGGAGAGCTGGACATAGTGGCAAATACATGTAATCCCAGCATTTGGGAAACTGAGACAGGAGGATTGGGGTTCATGGACAGCCTCAGCTACTTAGTGAGGTCTTTTGCAACTCAGTGAGACCCTGTTTTAAATAAAAAAATAAAAAATAGGGCTGGGGTTGTACCTCAGAGGTAGAATCCCCCTGGGGTCCATCCTCAGTACCACAATACACACACACACACACACACACACACACACACACACACACACACACACACCCTACACAAAAGTGTTCTAAGCAGAGACCACAGGTGGAGCAAGGTTACAAAGCAGTGGTTTCCTAGCTTGTTCATGCTTAAAAAAACAAACGGGCTCAGGTGGCTGGGACAGAGTGAGCAGGGAGAGGAGAGGAGAGGAGTCAGCGACAGTGAGTTTAGGAAGATGTGGAGATTGTTCTAGGGAAGATAGAGGGACTTTGTGCAAAAGAAAACATGATCTAACTATAGCTTTTTTGTGTGTGTACTAGAGATTGAACCCAGGGGCATTCTACCTCTGAGCTACACTCCCAACACTTTTTTATTTTTGTTTTGAAATAGGGTCTCAGTAGGTTGCTGAGAGTCTTCCTACTGTGCTGAGGCTATCCTCAAACTTGCTGTCCTTCTGTCTCAGCCTCCCAAGTACTAGGGTTACAAGGGTACTCCACCATGCCCAGCTTAACTTTAAGTTTCATTTTATTATCATCATCATTATTATTATTAGTTATTATTATCTGGGATACTGGGGATTGAAGTCAGGGACACTGACGTCTGGGACACACCTCTATTTTTATTCTTTTGAACCAGGATATCATTATGTTATGCAGAGCCTCACTAAGTAGCCAAGGCTGGCCATGAACCTTGATCCTCCTGTCTCAGCTTCCCAAGTTCTGGGATTACAAGTGTGTGCCACCACACCCAGCTAGCATTAGGATTTAAAAGGCTATAGCATGGAGAATAGATTTTGTTGGGACAAGGACAAATGTAGGAAGAATATTTAGGCTAGTATTACAGTAATCTGATATGGAACAGGCATGGGACTATAAGATAAGAGAGATGTGAAAAGAAGAAAAGTGTGTAGCTTATGGCTAATCAAGACAGCCACGAGGATTTACTGCTTTGTTGGCTATGGGTAGGGAGAGAAATAAGTTCACTTCAAAGTTATTGTTTTGAATGGAGTTGCGTTTTCCTACTAGAGAAAGTTGAAAAGTAAACACAACAAATCATCTTATTTTGTTCAGAAAACAAATTAATTAAACAAAGCGGACTAGATTTACATGTATCAGATCTAACATGCAAGCACATTATCTTTCTTTCAAATAGAAATAGTCTATTTAGTAGTTTTTAAAATATACTATAAGTGTTTACCTAGTTCATCAGTTGTTCATTTTTATATTTTAGCCTAGAAATTATAATTAAAATATACTTAATAGTCCTCTTCCCATATGTAAAGTCTTTAAGTTAAAAAAGGTGTATAAAGCAAAAGAATGAAAACAAAAAAATTAGAAGAGATAAAATTAAAATGAAGCATAAGTTTTCTATCAACTTTTGTTTTGACCATTAGTGTCATGTTACACTGCTTTGCCGTTGTTGTTTGGTAGGTATATGCCAACCTAACATCTTGTCAAGCTCTTGGAAATATGTGTGTGATGAACATGAATTCTTATGACACTGCTACTTTTGATGCATGTCGACTGTTTCATTTTATATTTGAAAATACTGCTGGACTGAGCACTGTTCATTCTATTTCATTTTGGTAAGAACATTCTGATTTATAGCATGTTTTCACTGAATTCACTGTAGTTATTGTCACAAATAATAATAAACATTTCTTTCTTTTATTAAAACAATTATCATTAACCTCAGGAGACAGAATCTCCCATGGCTGTTTTATGGAGACCAGCTAGGGTTGGCACCTCAAGTACTCAATAGTGCACCTCTTCCTACAAATTTCACTTTTAAAGGACAAAACCAGGTACACATCACTATATCATTAAAGGAAAACTGCATTTTGATTTACAACTTTAAAAGATAATATAAATATTATTCTTATTACTAGTTGCAATTTTTAATTTTTGAGATTATTTTTAAAATATAGTTACTAAATTAAAATACAATTATCAGCTGCTTCTAGGAACTAAATAGTATAGAACTTAGTATCTTCTTTGAGTGTGTGGATACCTCTGGGGTTTGTGCTTATAGCAGCAAGTAGCACTTGTGGAATTGAAAAGAGTGTTTTTTACAGTCTTTGTCCTCAGATATTACCATAGTTTTCAGAAATATTTTCAAAGATTAATTTGGTTGTATGACGTTTTATAGCACTTCACACATCCTAATTCCCACCTCTAACTTTTTGATTTTTCAGAATGAAGGAATACTACCTTCCTTCCACACTCATTCCCCATATGACAGGTTTGAAAGAAGGTTATCCATCATTAGGGCTGTCTCTCAATTCTGAAATAATAACTTTAATGCAAAAAAAATAGGTTCTGTTCTTTTATGTATATTTAATCATACATTAATTTAGGTTCAAAGTAAATATAGTTTAATATTTTTAGCAAGGTCATCATTGAGAGAGAATTATTCAATAATAAAAATCTCTATAGAATAGTATATTGCCTTCAGAGTGTTTGTCTTTATTGTACATTTTATTTTAATCAGAATACAAAACTGAAGTTTGTTGCTGCTTCCTATGATATAAGAGGAAATTTTCTCAAATGGCAAACTTTAGAAGGAGGTGTTTTACAGGTGAGCATGATTGTAGTTTAAAAATTACTGTTACTTATTTTTTACCTGAGGAAAAGACAAAATTATTGCTTGAAGAGTATCAGTTATATGCCATAATTGATTTTCTTCTGATGCTTTAAGATGATGATGATGATGATGATGATGATGATGATGATGATGTGTGTGTGTGTGTGTTACTGAGGATCAACCCAGGGGAATTCTACCTCTAAGCTACACCCCCAGACCATTTTATTCTTTCACTTTGAAAGAGGATCTCACTAAATTGCGGAGGGCCTCACTAAGTTGCTGAGGCTGGCTGTGAACCTGTGATCCTCCTGTCTCAGCCTCCCAAGTACTAGGATTACAAATGTATGCCACCATGCCCAGCTAAGATGTCTTCAAACTGTATTTTGCGTTATGACTTTAACTTAGGGCAAAGATACTCCATTAACATTTTATGCCCCTGATATATTAATAAGTATTATATAGAGCATGTATCCATGTGGGAACTAGAGAAATCTTCAGGCAAAGAAAACATTTGTGTGAAATATTTATCAGTTATTTTCTTTTGCCATAGCTTTGTCCAGACACAGAGATAAGATTAAATGCTGCTTATTATTTTGGAACGACCTATCAACAAAATGTAAGTTTAAACTATATTAGGTAGTTTGGATTTTAGCTTTGCTTTTCACAATATCAATCACATCAGCAATAATGGGAAAACTTATGAGATTTTGAAATTAGAAATGTTTTTTAGCAAGAAATAGTTTCATTAATTATAATGTTTTTATTATCTTGACACAGAGAATGTTAATCAGCATGAATATACTACTTTGTCATCTATAGAATCTTAAGTATCCTATCATATTAGGTTTTCATATTCAGTTTTTCCCTGCTTATAAGCTTATAAATCTTAAGAAATAATACTCCTTCTAAGCATGCTGAAGATACTACTTTGTTCTTTGTGGCTGATAAAAATGTTGCTTCTTCTTCATTCTACCCACCCCAATTACAAATAACAATGCACCCTTTTTTCTCTCTTCCTATTTTTCCTTTCTTTCCATATCTTCCTTTTTTTCCCTGATGTTCTTTAATTTTGAAATTATAGTATGCATGAAGGAATATTGTGAGCCACTTAACATTTGAAAGACAATCTGTAGTCTATAAAAATGTTCCTTGTTAGCCAGGCATGGTGGTGCACACTTGTAATTCCAATATGTGGGAGGCTGAGACTGAAGGATCTCAGGTTCACTGACAGCCTCAGCTACTTAGTGAGAGCCTCTGCAACTTAGTGAGACCCTGTTTCAAAATAAAAGAATAAAAAATTGGCTAGGAGCCGGGCGTGGTGGCACATACTGGTAATCCCAGCATTCAGGAGGCTGAGACGGGAGAATCACAGTTTGTGGACAGCTTCAGCTACTTAGTGAGGCCCTCTGCAACTCAGTGAGACGTGGTTTCAAAATAAAGAATAAAAAATAGGGCAGGTCGTGTAGCTCAGAGGTTGAATGCCCCTGGGTTCTATCCCCAGACCCACAAAAAAAAAAAAAAAAAAAAAAAAAAAAAATTGCTAGGGTTATAGCTTGGAAGTAGAATGCCCCTGGGTTCAATCCCCAGTACCTTGGAAAAAAATGCTCCTTGCTAAATTATATATGGCACACTCCTGTAATACCAGTACACAGAAGGCTGAGACAGGAGGATCGCAGAGTCGAAAACAACCTCAGCAACTTAGCAAGGCTCTCTGCAACTTAGTGAGGCTCTCTGCAACTTAGATCCTGATTCCAAATAAAAGAGTAAAATAAGGGTGGGGGTATAGCTCAGAGTTAAAATTCCCCTGGGTTCAATCTGCAGCACTACAAAAAAAAAAAAAAAAAAAAAAAGATATACACATATATAGAACAAAACCATGGTGAAAAATACCATCATGGAAAACAGTTTGGAAGAAAATAAACACTTTTAAAGTGGTTATCTTTGATACTTGGATTAAAGATGATTTTTTTATCTTTTTCTTAATATTTTCCAAGTTTTCTATGAATGCAAATTTACTTGTATTATCAGAAATCACTTCTATTTTATTTTTTTGTGTGTGATACTTTGGGTGGAACCCAGGGACTTTCTACCTCCAGGCTATACTCTCATACCTATTTTATCCTTTGGAAACAGGGTCTTACTAAGTTGCTGAGAGCCTTACTAAGTAGCTGAGGCTGGCTTCGAACCTGTGCAATCCTCCTGTCTTAGCCTCTCAAGCGCTGGGATTACAAGCGTGTGCCACCACGCCCAGCTTATTTTTTTTTTAACCATTGTGTGTCTACTATGAGCTAGGAGAATCAATATGTATTAACTACCTGCTACTGTGTGCTCAGTATTTATCATTATTATTCCATAAAATAACTATATGAGATACTTATTATCTTTTTTTCATACATAAAGAAATGCTATTCTGTAAGATTAGGTAATTTACTCAAAGTCTTGCATCAGGTTAACTGGAGCTAGGGTTCTGTTAGGTTTAAAACCATGGTCATTAGTTCATTAGTTTTTTTTAGCATTTTTTTTCTTTTAGGTGATTTATATATTCTAGATATTAGTCCTATATCAGAAGAATAACTGGTAAAGATCTTCTCCCATTCTATAGCTCTCTCTTTAGACTCTTGATGGTTTCTTTTGATGAGCAGAAACTTTTTAGTTTAATGTTATCTCATTTATTCTTGTTTTAATTTCCTGAGCTCTGGGGGTCTTGTTGAGGAAGTTTCTACCAATGCCTATATGTTGTAATGTTGGACCGACACCCTCTTCTAGTAACTTTAAAGTTTCTGGTCTAATTTCCAGGTCTTTGATTCATCTTTGGTTGACTTTCATGCAGGGTGAGCTATAGGGATTTAATCCCATTTTTCTGCAAATAGATAACCAATTTTCCCAATACTATTTGTTGGAAAAAGGTTGTCTTTTTCTGTGTGTATTTGGCGCCTTTGTCAAAAAAAATTGGCTGTAAGTGTGTGGATTTGTTTTTGTATCTTCCATTCTGTTCCATTAGTCTCTGTGTCTGTTTTTGTGCCAGTGCCATGCTGTTTTAATTACTATAGCTCAGTAGTTCAGTTTGAAGTCAGGTATTGTGATGCCTCAATTAAGAACTAGGCAATTGAACTAAATAGACACTTCACAAAAGAAGAACTACAAATGGCAAATACATACATGAAAAAATGTTCAACATCATTTAGTAATCAGAGAGATGCAAATTAAAACTACACTGAGATTCCATCTAGTCCCGATTAGAATGGCAATCATCAAGAAATCTATTAACAGTAAATACTGGTGAGGATGTGAGGAAATTGAAACTTTTCTACACTGTTGGTGGGATTACAAATTAGTACAACTGCCATGGAGATCAGTGTAGAGATTCCTCAGAAAATTGGGAATGGATCCACCATATGATTCAGCTATACTATTCCTGGGTATCTTTCCAAAGGGACTGAAATCAGAATATTATAGAAATACATGCATAGCCATATTGATAGCAGCACAATTCACAATAGCCAAATTATGGAACCAACTGATTACAAAATATGGGAATACACACAGTGGAATTTTACTCAGCAATAAAGAAAAACAAAATTATCATTTGAAGGAAAATGAATGGACCTGGAGAATATTAAGTGAGATTAGCCAGTCACAGTAAGTGAAGGACCATATGTTTTCTCTCATATGTGGAAGCTAGGGAGTAATTGGTATATAATAGGGACTTTAGATAATAGAGAAGAAATTCTAGTGGAGCAAGGCCCATGATCTTGGGGAGAGAAGGAGAACTGATGAAGGAAACACTTCCACTGACATATACACATGTGAGAATACCAATTCCAATCAATCTCAGTATGTTGTATGAGGAGATGTAGGGATGGGGAGGAAGCCGGGGCAAAGCCTACCAAGTGCTGTGCGCATGTATGTCTCTATGACTATGTACTACATTATGATGTGAGACTACTGTGCACCAATAAGAGTGTAAAAATAATTAAGTCATGGTAATTCCATTGAGCCTGGCTACCATGCAGTTAGTTAGTAGCAGTAGCTCAGTATATAAAAACAGCTATATACACAGATAATTGAAAGGAATGTTCATTCTGTAGATACTTGTAAGGTACCAGTTACCAGAGAAGGCTTCACAGTGTGAGTGACACTTGGCTTTGTGTAATGAGTGTGAATTGGATAGGAAAATACAGTAGGGAAGGAAACATCAGGTAGAATTCACTTGTGAAACATCAGAGAGGAGAGGGAGGAAGGAAGGACAGCATGGCATAGTTAGAAAATGCAGTAAATTAATGCAGATGGAAGAGCAAAGGCCAATATAGAGCAGCGGGAAATACGTTTATTTATGCTAAGGGGAGTCAAATCATAGACCATTGTACATCAGGAAAAAATATTGGGACTTCATCCCACAGAAAAATAGTAGTTTTTAAATCTTTTTACTGACATATACTTAATATTGCAAATGAAGCCATACCTTCTCTATGTACAGAGTAGGTCCAAAACAGAGTAGTTCTTTACTGTTAGGATTTTTTTTCACCCCTATGAAAAATCATATTTATGAATTCATATTTTGGAAGTCACATGTGAATACATGTAAATAAGATAGTTTAAAGATGCTTTATTTTTCAAAACAAAAAAAAACAATTTTGAGGATAGTAAGTGTGCTTTCTAATTTTCAATTGTGATGCTTTTGTTTTTAATTTTATTTTTTAGTGTGAAATTCCTCTTTCTAAGCTGTCAACTGACTTCCCCACTCCTATATTTTATGATATTTACCTTGAATATACTGATGAAAATCAACACCAAAATATTTGGGCTGTGCCTGTGTTAAATCTAAATCTTCAATACAATAAAATGTTTGTGAACCAAGGTAGGACATTCATAAATACCTCTCTGTCTTTGAGTGGCAATCAATAAATAAGTCAACTGACATGATAATTTAATAAACCACCAACTATAAGAAATGCCATAGATTCTCTCTTATTATGGTTTTATACCGTGTACTAGAAGAAAAAAATAAGATTGCTCATATATGTGGTAATTTTTACTAATTTTATTGTCAGACATATTGTTAAAAATTATACTATTGCTTAGAGTGCATATCTTGAGAAAAATTGTAAATTGAGACTTTTTCTCCAAACTGTCCTTGATCTGCTTCTTGACTAATGTTGTGCGTTGCTACCCGTGCTGTAAATCTGAACTTTTCAGGTAATTTGTGTTGTACTGATGAAGAGTTCAATCAGAAGACAAGTGAGACTGAGAGACCTGATCCTGAATTTCTTAAAACAGTAGAACTTTGTAGCCATCTTATTTAAAACCAAACAATACTTTTGTATCTTATGCCTGTAACCATCTTAAACAATTTGAGAGTATTTTTTGATGCCATTTTTTTTTCCTTCTTATAATAAGACAGTAGCTCTGGCAAGTGGCTACTGACTCGACGCATTTTTTTAGTGGATGCAGTAAGTGGACGAGAAAATGACTTAGGAAATCAGCCAAGAGTAATTCGAGTTGCTACCCAAATATCACTGAGGTAAACAAATGATTAATGACTAAATTATACTTAGAGAATATGAAAAAAATGTTATTGTGAGAGTTTTTACCAGTAGTTATCAGAGCAAAACAATAAAGACAACTGAATTGGAATGACACTAAAATTTTCTTAGCTATCTGTATAGACTGGCATAGACCAATAAAGCCTAAGAGCCAGGGGCAGGGAGAATTATACCAAAAGAGCTCAAGGAGCTTTGATAAAGTTTATATTCTAGACCCCACTGTAGACATGCTGAATTAAAGCTGTGAATACAAATAACCAATAAATGTATGAAAAAATATACAACATCATTAGCAATCAGGGAAATACAAATCAAAATTACACAGATTATTTTCTAGCTTCAGTTACAATGGCACTCATCAAGAATAAAAACAATAATAAATGCTGGCAAAGATGTAGGGAAATATTCTCCTATACACTGTTGGTGGGATTGCAAATTAGCGTAACCACTATGGAGATCAGTATGGCGGTTCCTCAAAAGACCAGGAATGACCCAGAGATACCACTCATCGATCTCTCCAAAAGACTTAATGCCAGAATACCATAGTGATAACATGCATATCTATGTTTATAACAGCACAATTCACAGTAGCCAAATTATGGACCCAACCTCGGTGTCCCACAGATGAATAGATAACAAAACTGTGGCACACACACATAGTGGGATTTACTTAGTCATACAGAATAAAATTATGTCATTTGCAAGAAAATGGATGGAACTAGAGAATCATGCTAAATGAGATCAGCCAGTCAGGAGTCATATGTTTTCTCTCATATGTGGAAGCTAGAGAAAAAATAGGAATCAAAAGGGATTTCAGATCAGTGAGGGGGAGACCAGCAGAGTAATGGAAGGGAACTGAGGGAGGGAGGTGGGGAGGGAAAAAAGGAGAACTGAGGAAGGAAGCAGTTCAAGTAATGCTATGCTCATACATGAATGGATCACTACCAATAGTATTAATATGTAGAGGGAGGGGCGGATGTAGGGGTGAGGTTGAAGGGAAACATACTAAGTGCTATGTGCATGTATGTATCATTTTCAACCTCACACTGATGTATTATTTCAGTGCACCAATACAAGTATTTTTTTTTAATGGATTGAAAGAAGAAGGGAAAGTAAATACCAGTGAGCCAAAATGTATTCGTGTGTGTGTGTGTGTGTGTGTGTGTGTGGTACTGGGGATGGAACCCAGGGGGCATTCTACCTCCAAGCTACACCCCTACCCCCAAGTTTTATTCTTTATTTTGAAACAAGGTCTCACTAAGTTGCAGAGGACCTCACTAAGTAGCTGAGGTTGGTCTCGAACCTGTGATTCTCCTATCATAGCCTCCCAAGTACTGGGATTACAAGCATGCACCACCACGCCCAGCTCAAAATGGATATTTCAGAAAGAGCCTGACAAATTAATGGCTATTTTCCTGGTTGATTCAGATGAATTAATCAGCAACACCTCTCTATTCCTAGAGTACCCTGTGGTCCTACTTAATGTAGTACCATGCAGCCCATATTTCTAAATCTTTCCTGGTGTAACAGTCCTATCTCTAAGATCCTGACTCCCACTCTAATATTTTACGATGTGTACTTGGCAAACATAGATGAAAATCACCACCACCATCTTATGTTAGTTTGCCACTTTGAAGCACTTCAGTGTACACTACTCTTTCCAGCTTTTCATTTTGATTGTCATAACTGTTGTAAGAGGTAGGCACTATGGAAGCTTTGTCATATATCCCACTGAAATTCAAATGTACTGTTTTTAACATTCATCCAGTCTGTTCATGTGGTATCCCTAATAAAGGTGAAGTCCAACCTGGTCAGCCATAGCTCGTTCTTGATGAAACCATGCTTGCACTTACCTTTTCAGTTCACAGACTATACAGAGCTAATGCATAATGTACCTACTTTGGCAGAGTACACCCTACTTTGTGCCTTAAACCATACTAGATGTGACATACATTTTGTTAAGAATTTATCTCTTTTGAATATCAGGTTATTATCTGCCTTTCTACAGCACATGTAGCACTGCTTTTTTCAATATTCCTTAAAGATAAGATGGTTCACAGTACTGTAGTGATTCCATTCATAAAATTCATAGGACCTGAGTCTTTAAAACAGTTTCTAACTTTTCTTAAGGAATATAAAGTTTTGACCAAGCCGGGCATGGTGGCACATGCATGTAATCCCAGCATTTGGGAGGCTGAGACAGGAGGATCATGGTTCGCGAACAGCCTCAGCTACTTAGTGAGGCCCTTTGCAACTCAGTGAGACCCTGTCTCAAAATAAAAGAATTAAAAAATAGGGATGGGGGTGTAGCTCGGAGATAGAATGCCCCTGGATTCATCCCCAGTACTGCAAATAAGTTTTGACCACTTAAATTTAGCTTATGTTGTTACATTTAGTTAATGTTTAACCTTCTCTAGTTTTTATTTACTGGTTGGTTCTGAGATCATTATGATAATCTATAATGAATTCAAATAAAATGATAGGTTTAAGGGCCCATGAATCTTTATAATTAAGTGTATTTTCTTTTAAATAGCATACACCTTGTACCCAATACAAAAAATGGAAACATATACCCTCCTCTAATCACCATTGCCTACAGTGACATTGATGTCAAAGATCCCAACAGCCAGTCTGTGAAGGTAAGTTCCTTACTAATAGTGCCCTTGTATGTATTAGTAGTATAATATTGATACAGTTTACTTAATGGCCTGAAGACACTTTTTTTTCAGGTTTTAAATAAACCCTTTTCTTAATTCATTTTAATGGTAGGAGGTGAGTTCTTATGGATTCTAAGTATAAAAAGGTAAAAATGGATTAAGTTTTTCAGTAGAAGAGTCACCAGCAGTCAACATCCTGTTTGTGATCTGGAGTTTGCTAAGATATACAGCATCTGCTCTTAGTCTTTTTGGTCACGTCACTTCTTGTTTCCTTGCCTAATTAAACCAGGAACTCAGAAATTACAATGAGCATATGTGTGCTCACTAATCTCTAGCCCACGGAATGGAGACATACTTCAAGAGGTAGAAAGAGATTAAAATTATTGGCTTTATCACTAGTATTGCTAAAATGAACTAAAGAATGCAGTTTGGACCTGAATCCTTGATTCACTACAGAACTGAAGAACTCCATGCCTAAAGTGCCAGTATATGGAAAAGAGGGGCCTTCTACATTCCAAAGGCAGGCCGCACCAAAGAGAATGAGCCTTAAAAAGGCTGGACCACACGTCCTTAGTTCCCTCTCTTGACCCACCAGTCAGATGGGCCATCCCTACTCTGAGGATGGGAAACAGAAGGGGGATCCAGATAGAAATCAGAGATAATCTTATGCATTTCTTTCCTCTATAGATTAAGTGGATATTCCTTTTCCTCTCTAGAAATAGAAGTGGGGGATAAGCATTCTTTACTGTCAAAACTCATTAATAGCATTAAGTTTCTATTATTTTACTTTTCTTAATTTTAATTCAAGTTTCATTAGCTAGTGCTTTTGTTCTCTCTGTTGTGCTTATACTTTTACTCAGCTGCTATTGGATTCAGGCTTTAAGCAAAATTAGACACATAACTTTTAAGGATTCTCATCCTTCATTTGCATTATACAATGTGACGTTAAAATTAGTTGACCATTGACAACTAGTGAGAGAAGGAAATATAGACATATGCTGAGGAACAACAGAAGGCTATCTGTCTTAAAACTTCTTGGCGTAATTATTGAAGAGGATGCTTATTTTGATATGAAATACTTCTGAATCTCCTCCATAAACATTATTCTTGTCTAAAATGTTTCACACTAAGTCTTGAGAAATTGAAAAACAAGAAATAAAAAAGTTGAGAGAACTTTGAAACTACCTTGATGAAGTCTATTTCTGATTGTGAAGTGTTTTGTTATCCTTTGCATTCTTGTTTCTATTTTTTCTTTTTCTTTTCTTTCTTTTTTTTCCCCCTCATGATAGTGGGACTGGGGATTGAGCCCCAGGCAGGGGCATGCTACATCTGAGTTACACCCTGAGGCTCTGTTTCTTTTCTTTTCTTTCCTTTTTCTGTGTGTGTGTGTGTGTGTGTGTGTGTGTGTGTGTGTGTGTGTGTTTTGCTGGGGCATTCTACCTCTGAGCTATACATTCTATTTTATTTTTATTTTTAATTGTATGTGTGTGTGTATGTGTGTGATACAAGATGGAACCAAGGGGCATTCTACCTCCAAGCTACACCCCCAGCCCTAAGTTTTGGAGGGCCTCACTAACTTGATGAGGCTGTCCTCAAACCTGCAGTCCTACTGTCTCAACCTCCCAAGTATTGGTATTACAAGTGTATGCCACCATGCCTGGCTCTGTTTTATTTTCTTTTGGAAATGGTGTCACTAAATTGTGGAGTGCCTCACTAAATTGCTGAGGCTAGCTTCGAAACTACAATCCTCCTGTCTCAGCAAGTACTGGAATTACAGGCATGTGCCATCTTCTTTCTAAGAGAGGTTTCTTTCTCTTTTTCTAAGCTAATTTTCTACTTGTGCTTGTTCATAATACTTGCTCCAGAATCATGGTTCACCCTATCCCCTTGCTCAGCCAGCCCTATAGGAAAATACCTTTCCTTTGCTTATAAAAATCTCACCTGGAGCCGGGCGTGGTGACACACGCTTGTAATCCCTGCGCTTGGGAGGCTGAGACAGGAGGATCACGCAGGTTCGAAGCCAGCCTCAGCTACTTAGTGAGGCTCTCAGCAACTTAGTGAGACCCTGTTTCCAAATAAAATATAAAATAGGTCTGGGAGTGGAGCCCAGAGGTAGAAAGCCTCTGGGTTCCATCCCCAGCACCACAAACAAACAAACAAACAAACAACAAAAAAAAACTCACCTGGTCTCACCTTTAAAAACAAACTAAAACAACCAACCAACCAATGAAATTATTCTTCAGTTCTGCCAGCTTGCCATTGGATGTTTCATTCATTTCCTGACAATGTATTATTTCATTATCTTCAGTCTGGCTCCTTGTCATTTTACTTCACTGAACATCTCTCTCATGAAGGTCAGCAAGAAACTTTATTTATAATGGCTCTTTTTTTTTTACTTGACATTTATACATCTGACACTATACTCTTGACCCCCTTCTCTTTCCTGAAGCTCCCTGTTCTGTGACCATGGTAAGGCTTAGGTAATTGCTTTTCCTATGTCTTATCATCTTCTTATTCTTTTCTGGTTCCTTTGAGTCTGTCTGTCTGTCTCTTTCTTTCTCCTTCTCTTTTTTCTAGTATACTTCTATTGGAGCATTGTAATTGCACATCATACTGAAGCTCCAAGTTATAGAAACACACACACACCCAGCAGTTGGTGTGTTTCCTTGCAGATCCCATCCTGCTTCCTCCCTCTCCCAATAGGTGTTATTGAGATGAGTGTTGATAATTTCTTATATGCACAGAGCATAATTTGAACTTTTTCCTTCATCAGTATAGAGGTATCCCTAAGATTCTTCTTCAGAATTTTGAGTTATTTGCCTTCCTAGGATATGGTTGTTTAACCAGTTGCTAATTTTTAATACACAGGTTCATTCAGATTTTTCAGTTACAGAAACTTCCCAGAAAATAACATAGTTTGGCTTGAATCACTATTAATGAATGTAACTCCTAATGAACCACTCTTTCGTATGTATTCCAATGAGGTATTTAAAGAAGCACAAATAAAATAACTATTCTTCCAAAAGTGATCTACAGATTCAATTCAATACCCATTAAATTACCAAGGTCATTCCTCACAGACATAGAAAAATCAGTCCTTAAATCCATTTGGAACAACAAAAATCCCAGAATAGCCAAAGTAGTTCTCAGCAACAAGAACCATGCAGGAGTCATCATAGTACCTGACTTCAAACTATACTACAAATTCATAGTAATAAAAGCAGCATGGTACTGGCCCCAAAACAGAATATAGACCAATGGAACAGCATAGAAGACTCAAACAAATCTACACAATTGTAGTCAATTGATTTTTGACAA
The DNA here is from genome assembly GCF_963383645.1 of Muscardinus avellanarius. NCBI lineage: Eukaryota > Metazoa > Chordata > Mammalia > Rodentia > Gliridae > Muscardinus > Muscardinus avellanarius. Next base: position 45,864,883 of record NC_137789.1, on the reverse strand, counting down.
AAGGAGCCAAAAACATGCACTGTAAAAAGTCTCTTCAATAAATGATACTGGCAAAACTGGGTAGCCATATGCAGAAAAATGGAAATAAACCCCACTTTCTCACCCTGCACACAAGTTAATTCAAGATGGATCAAAGACTTGAAAATAAGACAGAGACCTTGCAGCTCCTTGAAGAGGGCATAGGTTCAACACTGCAACACATAGGCACAGGTACAAACTTCCTTAATAAGAAGGCACAAGAAATTAAAAAGAACATCAATACATGGGATTGCATTAAACTGAAGGGCCGCACAGCAAAGAAAACTATCAAGAACCTCAACAGAGAGCCAACAGATTGGGAGAAAATTTTTGCCAACTACTCCTCTGATAGAGAACTAATATCCAAAATAATACAAAGAACTCAAGAAGCTTACAGCTAAGAAAACAAATAACCCAATCAACAATGGGCAAGTGAACTAAGTAGACACTTCACAAGAGAAGAAATTTAAATGGCCAATAAACGTAGTAAAAAAATGTTCAGTATCATTAATAATCAGAGAGATGCAAATCAAAACTACCCTGAGATTTCACCTAACTTTAACTAAAATGATAATTTTTCAAAACACAAGTGCTGGCGAGGATGTGGAGAAGTGGGAACTCTAATACATTTATTACTGGTAGGATTGCAAATTAGTGCAACCACTTTGGAAAACATTATGGGGATCCTCAGAAGAATGGGAATGAACCTAATGTATGATTCAGCAATACCACTTCTAGGTATCTACCCAAAAGAATGGGAAGCAAACGATCAAACTAATGCATGCATATCTATGTTCATAGCTGCTCAGTTCACCATTGCCAAACTATGGAACCAGCCAAAATGTTCATCAACAGATAGATGAATGAATTACAAAACTATGGGATATGTACACAATGGAATTTTACTCAGTCATAAAGAAGAACAAAATTATGTTATTTACAGGGAAATAGATTTAAAAAACATTATGTTAAATGAGATTAGTCAGTCACAAAAATTTAAAAATTGGATGCTCTCCCTAATATGCAGAAGCTAGGGAGAAAATGGGTCATAGGAGGAACTCTAGACAAAGAAGAAGAAATCATAGATGAGCAAATAAGGCAAACTAATTGAGAGGAATGGGAGGGGGGAAGAGGGAAATTCCATAATGTACATGATGTATATTCACAAACATATCAAAGTCAATCACTAAGCCAAACATGAGAAGGAGGAACAGGATTGGAATTTGGGAAGGGCTAAATGAGTGATGTGATGTGTGCATGTAGCCTCTACCATCTTGTACTCCATTAAGATGTAACACTACAGTGCATCAATAAAACAATAAGCACAAATAATTCTCAAAAAGCATATATATATATATATATATATATATATATATATGAGTTAATAATATTGATAGTTTAAAATATGAAATGATAGCTGTGTGTGGTGGCACATGCTTGTATTCCTAGAACTTGGGAAGCTAAGACATGAGGATTGCAGGTTCATAACCAACCTCAGCTACTTAAGTGAGGCTCTCTGCAACTTAGTGAGACCCTGTTTCAAAATAAAAATAAATAAATAGGTCTGAGTGTGTAGCTTGGAAGTAGAATGCCCCTGGGTTCCATCCCCAGTACCACACAAAAAAAGAAAGAAATGGTAAAATCCAGCTCTAAATATATTTTATAATAAAAGTAAATTGGTATTATAAAATCAGTATGACTAATTTGTTTTCTTTTAAATATCAGGTTTCTTTCTCAGTCAGATATGAAATGAATCAAGGAGAAGCATATGTCCAGACAGATGTGAGTATATTTTAACCTGTAAAAATATTTACAGTGGCCAAGTATGGTGGTGCACCTCTGTAATCCTTATAGTTGGGAGGCAGAGATGAGGCTTGAAGGTTTGCTGCAGCAACTTAGCAACACCCTATTTCAAAAAACTGGGTTGGAGGTAGAGCTGAGAGGTTAGAAAGCCCCTGGGTTCAATCCCCAGTACCAAATATGTATGTGTATATATAAGAGTATATTTTTTAATTCAAAAAAGTAATTTCATATGTACAAAAATGTTGCCAAAATAGATTAACTATAAATCTCACCTTGGCCTCCCTAATTTTATGTTAAATAACTATGGTATAATGATCATAATCCGGAAATTCATATTAATGTAATCTTCTTAACTTTGCATGCTATTTGGATTTCTTTCTTTCTTTCTCTCTTTCTTTCTTTCTTTCTTTCTTTCTTTCTTTCTTTCTTTCTTTCTTTTTTTGTGGTGGTACTGGGGTTCCTGGAAACCCTTCTCTGGGCTACACTCCCAGACCTATTTTATATTTTTATTTGGAAACAGGGTCTTTTAAGCCAGCGCGGCTGGTTTTGAACCTGCGTGATCCTCCTGTCTCCGCCTCCCAAGCATGGGAATTACAATCGTGCACCACCACGCCCAACTCTACTATTTGGATTTCACAAGTGTTTTCACTATCTTTTCTATTTTAGGACCCGATCCAGATCCAATATTGATTCCAGCTGTCATGTTTTTTTAGTGTCCTCCAATCTGTGATAGTTTCATAGTATTTCTTTGTGTTTCATGACACTTTTGAAGAATACAAGTTATTTTGGCTCTCAAAATAATTTTCTCTGGTATCTTCACATGATTAGGTTGAGTTCATGTAGTTTTGGTAAAGATAGCACAGATAGTGTGCCTTTCTCAGCACATCATATCAGAAGGCAAATAATGTTAGTGTATCGTAGTACTGGTGATGTTGATTTTGTTCATATGACTATGATGATTCCTACAGGGTTCTTGTCTATATCTTTCATTTGTATTTATTAAGTGTCTCATAGGGAGATGCTTTGAAATTATGCAAACATCCCACTTCTAATCATTCTTTTGAGTTTTAGCATCTATTCATGGTCCTTGCCTGCAGAAAGTACTATTATGATATTTGCCTCATGATGATTTTTCTATTTTTCTTATTCTTTCTGTATTTATGAGTTGGAATGTTATTGTAAGGATGAGGTTTACTTTTGCCCCCTTTAATTTATTTATTCAATTATTTAAATCAGCGAGAACTCGTGGATATTTGTTTGAGGTTATTATAATCCATTGATATTTATTTTGTAGCTCAAGGTTCTCCAAATTCATCCAGTAGAGCTTGTTTTAGTTTGGTTCTGGTCTCCTCTCAACTTGTTCCTCACCATGTCTTCAGGAGTTTTTACTTTCTATTTATGTTTTTGAATAGCGATGAGAGAAATTATATGAGTTCTAAATTGTTCCGTGTGTGTGTGTGTGTGTGTGTGTGTGTGTGTGTGTTTTGTTTTTGTTTTAGATTGCTCTGGGGGTGTTGGGCGGGCTAGCTGTTTTATCATCTCTACTGAAGACAGCAGGGTGGAAGAGGCGCATTGGGAGTCCCATAATTGATTTACAGGTATAATCTTGGAAATTTTTAAAGTGTATTTTTATCTTTTAACTATTCTGAATCCTTCTCATAGGACATAGCTAGAGGTTGAGTAAGAATGTTGCCTGGACCTTTTCTGGGGCGTAAAGTAGATGAGTATTTCCTGGTCATAGGACATATGCACACCTCGTTTTCTTCCCACAATACTATGCATCAGTTTATATTCCCATCAGCTATGCTGCTTTAGTTTCTAGCCTTTCTTATTTCTGCCTGTTCTTGTCAACACTTGGCACTTTCCCAACCTTTTTGTTTTTTACTAATCCAGTGGTATATATTAGTATGTTGTTGTTGATTTCATTTTCATGTCTCTCACTATTCTTTATATACTTTATAAAACAGTGCCCACATCATTCCACAGAGTATATTTGAAATGGAAGTGGTTAATCATTTAGTAAGTGGTTGGAACTGGCAAATGGACTTAAATAAAAAATTAGCTTTGGTCCATGTAGTAGACTTTGTCAGTCAAGAATTTATGTTTTAGTGAGAAGTCATTGTATGCTTTTACAAAAGGGAATGATATGATATGGTCCAAATTACATTTTATTTTATTTTTATTTATTTATTTGTGTGTGTGTGATACTTGGGATTAAACCCAGCAGCATTCTACCTCCAAGTTACACCACTAGCCCTATTTTTTGTTGTTGTTGTTGTTTTTCTTTATTTTGAAACAGGGTCTCTCTAAATTGCAGAGGGCCTCACTAAGGAACTGAGGCTGGCCATGAACCATGATCCTCCTGTATCAGCCTCTCACATGCTGGGAATACAAGCATGCACCATTCATGCCCTGCTCCAACTTACATTTTAGTAAACTAATTCTGGTGAAAGTATACAGGATACATTGGGGTGGAGTTTTCCAGCTAAGTGAAAATTTGGAAGTAGTTTCCACTTTCTTAGATCATGAAAGGTGAGAAGGGTCAAAAGAAGACAGGTTATTGGGAATAGAATGAAGAATAATGATCCAAAAAGTGTGTGTGGGAGGGGGCTCAGCTGGTCTTTATTACTGGGTGATACATAAATACATGAAACAAGACTTCATGCTTGAGAAAATGAATGAATGACATGTTATTAAAAACAATGGTGTTACTGAAAGTGGTCAATAGATGGAGTCTTTAACAGCTGTAAATCTTTTTGAATTGCAGACAGTTATGAAATTCTTGGTGTACTATGCTGGTGACCTGGCCAATGTGTTTTTTATCATCACAGTGGGGACAGGTCTTTATTGGCTTATTTTCTTCAAAGTGAGTGAGTTTCTGAATTTAACCTAAATGCCAATGTTTGAATAACTGGTAAGCTTTCTTTACAAAGAGACTATTTTTATTCAGAGCAAATGCTAAACTCTTGGTTCCCTGAGAGTGCCACTTAGTGGACACATCACTGCCTCCCTCTTTTTTACTTTCTTTGGTTTATAACTTGTGTTTACTAAAAACCTCCTGTGATTTTATTGACCAAGTAATTTTTATCGTAGGCACAGAAATCTGTCTCTGTCTTGCTACCAATACAAGTTCAAGAAGAACGTTTTGTTACTTATGTGGGATGTGCTTTTGCTCTGAAGGTAAGTTTCAAAAGACGGGTTATTGAGCCGGGCATGGTGGTGCACGCTTGTAATCCCAGTACCTGGGAGGCTGACAGGTGGATTGAGCAGGTTTGAAGCCAGACTCAGCTAATTAGTGAGGCTCTCAGCAACTTAGTGAGACCCTGTTTCCAAATAAAATATAAAAATAGGTCTGGGAGTATAGCCTGGAGGTAGAAAGCCTCTGGGTTCCATCCCCAGCACCACATACACACACAAAATGACAGGTTATTGAATTTCAAAGATCTGCTATAAAACTAGTTAAGTCTTCAGAATTAAAATATTTTCAAAATCTTTGAAGTAAAATTTACTTTGATTTTGAAAGAAAACATGAATTATTTTATATAGGAAATATGCTTTTATTTGTAATAACTCGTTCAAGAATTTGCCTTAAATAATTTTTTGAGGAAGCCATGGTTTTTTTTATTATTATGAGCTGTAGCTAATTTGATAAAAATGATATTTTAATATGTAGCTTTCTTCTTTGAAGTCTGATGGTATATTCACAGTGGAACAAAGTGCTATCAGGCATGAATTTTGTCTTTGCTAATTGAGGGTTAAAGTTACCATTGGATAAACTACTGAAATCTGAGAAGCTATTTTCTCTAGCTCCATCTTCCTTTCCTCCTCCTCCTCTTACAGTAACCCCTCCCCAACCCCATCTATGTAAGAGATGCTCTTTACCTGAGTAGATCGCATTCCGTTGTGTTGTGACAGTTAGGTGTCTGCTTTTCCCACTGAAACAGGAGCTTCTTGAGGAAAATTGTTATTCCATATACCTAGATTTTTATCCTTTGATAAATGATACATATACTAGGAAGAATGCCTCACTTTAGACATATTGCTCCTATAAAGGAGAAAGGTGTATTTTAACAACACTTTTTTAATATCAGAAATCTCAATACCTAAGAAAAAACAGTGAGGGCATCTTAACACTTTAATTAGGATCAACAAATTAGAGTTGACAAATACTGTTATTGATAAATCATGCAAAGTCACTTGTAAAAATTATATACTCTTGTGATTACAGTGTTTTTCTTAAAGAATCTATATTGGTTTCATGAGCAGGCTTAATGCTGATAATTTTCAGGTGTTTTATTGTATGTCATTCTCAGGCTCTGCAATTTTTGCATAAGCTCGTATCCCAGATTACCATAGATATATTCTTTATTGATTGGGAGAGACCTAAAGGAAAAGTTCTTAAAGCTGTTGAAGGTAATTGAAGTAAACATTTGTGTCAGCATTCTTTTGCTGCTCTTGCAGAGCAAAGGTGAAATGTCATTGCTCATTTTTTCTCCCTGACCAGGTGAGGGTGGAGTGCGGAGTGCCACTGTTCCTGTAAGCATATGGAGAACCTACTTTGTAGCAAATGAATGGAATGAGATTCAGACTGTGAGAAAAATTAATCCACTCCTTCAAGTACTTACTGTTCTCTTCTTTTTGGAGGTATAAATTTTTCAGTTTAATTGAGTATAACTTATTGATACCTCATGAATATTATTAATTTCAACTAAATTTTTCATGACAATAGAAAAGGGTTTTACAGCTCAAACTATTGTTG